>NC_064854.1:108164112-108271612 GCF_024139225.1 Suncus etruscus | reverse complement strand
TATTTATATGGGGCACCAGAGAGATCCCACAGTGGGTAAACTCTTCCTTGCAGGTAACTGACCCAAATTCAATCCCTGTCAACCCACATGGTTCTCAAAGCTGGTCAGAATGATCCCTGAACACAAGGCCAGTAGTAAACATTGAGTACAGCTGAGTGTGGCTTCAAGACAAACAATCAGGGCCCGGAGATAGCATAGCAGTGTTTGCCTTGCAAGCAGCCGATTCAGGACCAAAGGTGGTTGGTTCAAATCCCGGTGTCCCATATGGTCCCCCGTGCCTGTCAGGAGCTATTTCTGAGCAGACAGCCAGGAGTAACCCCTGAGCATCGCCGAGTATGGCCCAAAAACCAAAAATAAATAAATAAATAAATAAAGCTATCCTAAATGTTAAAAAAAAAAAACACACACACACACACAACATCTACTTATACAAAAAAAGACATTTATATTCCAGTGTTCAATGCAGAACTATTCATAGCAGGCAAAATTTGAAGAAAAAAATCCCAATGGTCCAAGAACATTTGCTACATAAACACAATGGAATACTATTAGAGTATCAGGAAAGATGAAAATCATGCAATTTGCCACTTATGTAGATGAAACAAGATTGTATCATGCAGAATGGAGTTAATTAGAAGGAACGAGGAAGTTAAAGAATGACCTCTCCCATATGGAGATAAAGAGAATATAAAGACATAGTAAAGAATATAAAGAGTGGAATATAAAGCAACATAATTAGGAAATAACATGGCCAAAGGCAATTAAACTTGAGGACTGGGGGTGGAGAGATAGCAGAGGAGTAAGGCGTTTGTCCTGCATGCAGCTGACCCAGGACAGATGGCGGTTTGAATCCCAGCATCCCATATGGTCCCCCAGCCTGCCAGGAGTGATTTCTGACAGAGTCAGGAGTTTGATCCCCGACATCCCATATCCCCCAAGCCTGACAGGAGTAATTTCTGAATGCAGAACCTGGAGTAAGCACTGAGCACTGCCGTGTGTGGCCCCAAAACCACCCATACATACATACATATATACATACAAACATAACTTGGATGCTAATATTATTTTAAAGAATTAAAGGTAGTACGTGTTACAAGTGTTTGTTTTCTGAAAGACAGCTTGACATCTGTAATATAATTCTAATAACAACATAGAGGGAAACTGCCAATCTTCAACAAGAGCTTCAAAACTCCAGAGAATGATGAATTCCTTGTTAAAATTAAAAAGGATGGAATGCATGGCTTGCTGAAGTGAATGAAAACATTCTTGGGCTGTAATGATAGTACAGTGGACAAGGCACTTGCCTCGCATGTAGCCAACCCAGATCTCCAGCACCATGTATAGTCCTCTGAGCTCCATTAGAAATGATCCCTGAGGAGCAGGAGAGATAGCATAGTGTCTTGCAAGCCAAGACAGATCCAGGACAGAGGTGATTCAAATTCATTATCCCATATGGTCCCCGTGCTTACAAGGAGCAATTTCTGAGCACAAAGCCAGGTATGACCCAAAAACAAACAAGCAAACAAATAAACTAACAAAAAAGAAATGATCCCTGAGCACAGAGGTCACTAACATAAGAGGTGTGATGATTCAACTCTAGTTAGCAACAGACAACTATCATACACATCACCATCTGAGTTTCCCCCATCTCTCTCTTTTTTTTTTTTTTTTTGGTTTTTGGGCCACACCTGGCGGCGGTGCTCAGGGGCTACTCCTGGCTATCTGCTCAGAAATAGCTCCTGGCAGGCACAGGGGACCATATGGGACACCGGGATTCGAACCAACCACCTTTGGTCCTGGATCGGCCGCTTACAAGGCAAATGCCGCTGTGCTATCTCTCCGGGCCCCTCTTTTTTCTCTTAAATCAATGTTTGGTCAAGTTATCTGACAGATTTGGAAGACTCAGTCATATAAAATCTATAGACACACATATTCTGCCGAGTCTGCATAAATTCTCCTCAGACTGACTCTAACCACCTTTTCATTCGTCACCTATTCACAACTTTAAATTTCCTGTGAGAATTTAGCAGGTGTGCGATCCTAAATTGTATATTACTTCCAAAGCAAAAGAAATTTTTTTTGAATCATTATGTTTTTGTTTTTTTTTTTGTTTGTTTGTTTGTTTTGTTTTTTGTTTTTGTTTTTTGGGTCACACTCGGCAGTGCTAAGGGGTTACTCCTGGCTCTACACTCAGAAATCGCTCCTGGCAGGCTCGGAGGGCCATATGGGATGCCGGGATTTGAACCACCGTCCTTCTGCATGCAAGGCAAATGCCCTACCTCCATGCTATTTCTACGGCCCCTATGGTTTGTTTTTTTATTAAACTTTTCACAAAAATCATCTTTGAGATTCTGATGATCCTAGATTCCTGAACACTCCTGTAGCAATTAGAAAGTAGAGCCAAATACTTCCTTCTATCAAAGGAAATACAAATGTCCCAAATGACATTTTGGCAACATAATTTGGCAAGTTTCCTTGTCTTGCTGGCAATCCTTTAAACAAATTGAACAGTGGACATATGCAAGGAGAAGGCCACTTATTTTTCACACAGCCGACTAGGATTCTATCACTTTATCTGTGGCTCCCTCAAGCCCTACCAAGACTAAGTTCTAAGTAAGTACAGAGCCAGGAGTAGTCCCAGACTATGGCCAGATGTGGCCCCCAAAATTTAAAGACTTGATCAAACAAAAGTCATTCTCCTCAATGGAGGTTTTTTAAAATCATTTTTTGCTTTACTAACACACATACACACATGTCCTCTCTCTCTCTCTCTCTCTCTCTCACACACACACACACACACACACACACACACACACATGCATGTGATTAGAATCAAACAGCGAAAACTTAGAATGCTTTCTGAAAAACTAATCACTCCTGCACTGTTCACATAAAAAAGCCAGCTGTGGGGCAGAATGACTTTGTTCACATCTATTAAATAAATGACAAAGATGAAATGCTGCAATGGGGCTCATTTTTTTTTCAGCTTAGGTGGCACATATAGAAGTCTGGGTCTAACCTTTCTAGAGTTTAAATTTTAATATATCTGCTTCAGCTAACACTGCACTAGCATTACTTTCAAGCAATCGTTATCTTTTGGAAATGTGTGAAACGTGTTTTAAAAGATTAAAAACTGCTTCACACAGAGGAGGATATTTTTCCCTTTTGAACTCCAGGGATAAGGCAGACTTTCTAGTACCATCTAACTGTAATTCACTGGGATTTTGAGAGAGAAGAGCCAGTCAACTCAGAGCTCAGAACTTCCTGAAATTTAAAACAAGCCAATCTCTTGACAATTTAGATCAATGTATTCTGGGTTTACAGACAACAATGTCCTCACAAAAAGCTGTATTACTTGCAAAACTTTAATTCAATATGTACTTTATCAATAAAGAAACTGGAAAAGAAAAAAAGAAACTGGGAGATACTATTTAATAGTTGTACATCTTACTGATGACAAACCTAAAATAGCAAGACTAAAGGTTATTTATGTATATGGTATGCTAGTGTGTGTGTAAATATTTTCACTAATATGAGCTCCCACTTTATATGCCATTGTTTCAACAACTCTAGCACTGTAAGTTAGTGATTAAAAATGCATAATTTTAGACCATTCCCCAAGAACAGCTGCATTTTATAGCTATTTCAAAAAAAAAATTCACACACATTCGTATGAATTTTTCAAATGCAGAACATTATGAAACACCATCCTCTATTCTTTTTGGTTTTGTTTTTGAGCTATACACAGCTGTGTTCAGGGCTTACTTCTGGTTCTGGGCTCAGGGATCAGTCCTGGGTGCTTGGAGTCCATATGGGGTGCTAGGGATTGTATCCAGGTTGGTCATGTGTAAGGCAACCATCTTACCTACTGTACTATTGTTCTAGACTTTGTTCTTTTTCTTGGGGGGGGGTGGAATTTTGGGGCCACACCTGGTGACACTCAGGGGTTACTCCTGGCTATGCACTCAGAAATCACTCTTGGCTTGGGGGACCATATGGGTCAATGGGGATCCAAGGTCCGTCCTGGTTCAGTCGCGTGCAAGGCAAGTGCCCCACCACTGCACTACCACTCCGGTACCTATTTTTTTAAATGAAATAATGCAAATATAGATGTTGCTAACACATGCCTGGACATCAAGGAAATATGTAGATGTCTTGCATTATAAAGGTGGTTCTGTTTCTGTAGTACAGTGGAATATTTTTAAGTGAAGGAAGTAAGGTTTTATTGAACAAAACTTACTTAGAAAGAGGTAAAGAAAAAGAAAAACGTGAAGAAATAAGAGGCATATGCATTTAAGAGTGTGCCTCACTTTTTCTTTACTGAGAGTACACCCATAAATGATGGTGTGTCAAATTTACCTTTAACCCATGGTGAAAAGAAAAGCAATTTTACAAACTGGACACCAAACCTTTTTAAGTGGTCTATTCACTTCATTATCAATCTCATTTAATCTGAGTGCAATAGATTTCATACCTTTGACGCAAGAAAATTGAAGTAGAGTGAAATTAAAAGGTCCTTCAAGTTAAGCTTTTGAAGGAGAAGGGCATTTGGGAAATTGTTTCAGATTACAGCACTACTCCAAGAAAGTAGCTTGAATAGTACCAATAAAAAGATCTCTCATCGGGCCCGGAGAGATAGCACAGTGGCGTTTGCCTTGCAAGCAGCCAATCCAGGACCAAAGGTGGTTGGTTCGAATCCCGGTGTCCCACATGGTCCCCTGTGCCTGCCAGGAGCTATTTCTGAGCAGACAGCCAGGAGTAACCCCTGAGCAACGCTGGGTGTGGCCCAAAAACCAAAAAAAAAAAAAAAAAAAAAAGATCTCTCATCAACACTCTAAGAACAGTGACAGTGTATAACAGAGTTCTTCAGCAAACATGTTCAGTTTCAAAATTCACCAACCAAGTCTTAACTTGCAGATTGAAGTGCCACCTGTGCGATTGCAATCTCGAACTCCTGACAGCATGATAGCTTCCAGTAATGTTATTGAAGATGCAGGGAGGAAGAGGGGAGGGGATGGGAAGGAAAAGGAAGGGAGGAGAGAGAGAGAGAGAAGAAACAGAGAGAAAGAGAGAGGAGAGAGAGGAGAGAGGAGAGGACAGAGGGGAAGGAAGGAAGGAAGGAAGGAAGGAAGGAAGGAAGGAAGGAAGGAAGGAAGGAAGGAAGGAAGGAAGGAAGGAAGGAAGGAAGGAAGGAAGGAAGGAAGGAAGGAAGGAAGGAAGGAAGGAAGGAAGGAAGGAAGGAAGGAAGGAAGGAAGGAAGGAAGGAAGGAAGAGAGAAGAAGAAGAAGAAGAAAGAAAGAAAGAAAGAAAGAAAGAAAAAGAAAGAAAGAAAGAAAGAAAGAAAGAAAGAAAGAAAGAAAGAAAGAAAGAAAGAAAGAAAGAAAGAAAGAAAGAAAGAAAGAAAGAAAGAAAGAAAGAAAGAGAAGGAAAGAAAGAAAGAAGAAAAGAGAAAAGGGAAAGACGGGGCAAAAGGGCAAAACAGCTCTCAGCTTGCTGTGAATTGTTTTGTTTTAATTCACTGCCTAGAGAAATGGAACTGCAAGACAAGACCTCTGACATCATTCAACTTTTCTCAGACTCTCTAACTTCTTGTTCCAAAGAAAACATGTTGTAGAAAAGTAATTGGATCCCAAATTCTAATATCAGAATTATTAAAGTGTGTAAAATGCTAACATGCATTCTTTTTGTTACTAGAAATCTCACTCAGTAATTTAATTGGGTGGGGAAGGGACCTGCTTAGCCTATACCTGACTTCCCTCAGCACTTACCCCTAGTGGTACTGGGAGGACAGACTGTATGTGGTACCAGGGACTGAACGGGATCAAATGACATGCAGAGCAAGAGCCTTAACTCCTGTCTTATATATCTGGCCACAGGATGTTATACATAGATCAATACCATTATCATTAGAACACTGGAACGTAGTATTACATTATAATGATGGTAGTGGCCAGCTGTGCTCAGGGATTACTCCAGGCTCTGTATTCAAGGATAAAGGACCCAGGAGAAAATATTCAGTGCTGATGATCAAGCCCCCTCTAGTTGCTTTGGTGCCTTACCTGCTATACAATCTCACCAGTTCCCAAACCCCTTGATTGATTTAAAAACCCTTTTATATAAAGGACATAAGCAATCTTCATTTATATAAAGCAAAATCCACCAGATTACAGAAACAGTTAAGGGCAGAAATATAGAACATAAACTAGGTGGTTCCTACAGAGTGAGCTAAGTTATTGGGGCTACTGTCTTAGACACGGTAGGTTGCTGTTGCACTCTTAACAGCTATGTGAGCTAAAAATAAAGTTCTACAAACTGAAGACACGTGGTAAATGGCAAGCTACTCTAACTGACTCAGTAAGAAGCAGAAGAAATGTCAAGTCCACAGTAAAGTATCCATTAGTAAAGTCAGCAGAGGAAATCTTCCTTGTTTCTTTAGCTCCAACTCTGTGGGACTTTAGCTGTATTCCCTCATTACAGCTACTCCGGCCCAAGCTTGGCTCAGAGATCAGTCAACCCAGAGGTGAGCTGGGGACTCTACTAAGTTCATTTGGGCAGTGATAATGATTTCAGAAGAATTTGACACCTCCCAAGAACTCATTAGCTGTGAAAAAAAAAAGTCAGGATAGGAGCTGTCATGTGAATACATGGCATTGTATTGAAGCAAACATAGGGAGCATATATCCCTGAAAGCACATATGTGTCCAGGACAAAGCCACACAAAGAAGAAACCAGGAAGCTTACAAGTTTCACTGTATTTAGTGGAGAGCACATGTTTTTAGAGACCTGATAGTGGGAAAAGTTTCTCATTACTAACAAGGAATCAGGAAGGTGACTCAGAAAACAAAAAAAGTAATAATTTAGGAAGGAAAAACAAAGAGAAAAGAATAAACAAAAACTGATTAGGATTTCTTTTTGTTTGTTTGTTTGTTTTGGGACACACCTGTTGTTGCTCAGGGGTTACTCCTGGCACAGCGCTCAGAAATTAATTGCCCCTGGCTTGGGGGAACCATATGGGACACCGGGGGATCAAACCTCGGTCCTTCCTTGGCTAGCGCTTGCAAGGCAGACACCTTACCTCTAGCGCTACCTCGCAGGCCACTGATTAGGATTTCTTTTTTTTTTTTTTTTTTTTTGGCCACACCCGGCAGTGTTCAGGGGTTACTCCTGGCTGTCTACTCAGAAATAGCTCCTGGCAGGCACAGGGGACCATATGAGATTCGAACGAACCAACCACCTTTAATACAAATTACTTGTGGTTGCCAAACAAACTACAAATTAGAATGATTTTGTTTTCAAAAACAATAAAGGGGCCTGGAGAGATAGCGCAGTGGCGCAGGTGCTTGCCTTGCAAGCAGCTGATCCAGGACCTAAGGTGGTTGGTTCAAATCCCAGTGTCCCATATGGTCCCCCGTGCCTGCCATGAGCTATTTCTGAGCAGACAGCCAGGAGTAACCCCTGAGCACCGCCGGTGGCCCAAAACACCCCCCCCAAAAAAAAAAACAATAAAGAATTCAAAGAAAGAGAATTCCAAATGATAAGTCACTGTGTTGCAGAAATTACACATCATAGGGACTGGAGAGATAGCATGGAGGTAAGGCATTTGCCTTGCATGCAGAAGGTCGGTGATTCAAATCCCGGCATCCTATATGGTCCCCTGAGCATGCCAGGAGCAATTTCTGAGCATAGAGCCAGGAGTAACCCCTGAGCGCTGACAGATGTGACCCAAAAACCAAAAAAAAAAAAAAAAAAAAGAAGAAGAAATTACACATAATAGAATCCCATATAGCAATCCAATAAATAATCGGTACATGGTTATGATTCTACAGCCCATAATTCTCTAGAATATACCTGCTGTATTCATGTGCTCAGAGATTATCCCTGGCTCTGCATTCAGGGATCACATCTGGCAAAGTTTGGGGGGCTATGTTTCCCAAGTCAGATACGTGCAAGGCAAGCACCTTACCATCTGTAAGACCTCTCTAGCCCCCACAAATCCAAACTTTACTGTAACAGTCAACTTCTTCTCTCAGAAAACAGCCTTCTTGAAGTGAATTTCCCTTCTATAATGAACAACTACATCAAATTTGAAAGTTATAAGTGACTTAAAGTAATAAAGACACAATAGCAAATATCACCATTACGCCAATGGTCATGAGTATATGCTCTGTGCCTAACAAGGGTTCTAAGATATTAGGCAGCTTGTCAGGGAGCCAATGCTCTGAGGCCAAGCTTTGGAACCAAGATACAGCTGGGTTTCATTTCTGCCTCTACTGATTAGTTCTATTAGTTGGCCTTTCTAAGTTTCAGCTTTCTAATATATAAAAGCAGAATAAAAAATAATCAACATCACAGGACAGTAGTGAAAATTTAATGAGACAATCAATGTACATAAACTTCATATGGCCTGGCATCTCGTTATAGCTAAGATTATTGAGCCTTTATTTTTTATTCCTTTTCATTGTCTTGACATCCAAATGAGCCACACTAATAAAATACAGTTATTGATTTTTTTGTGTGTGTGTGTCTTTGTTTGTGAGTCACACCCAAAGGCTTTTTCCTGGCTCTGTGCTCAGGGAACACTGCTAGCAGGACTCAAGCTGGAGATCGAATACAGGGCATCCACTTGCAATGCGATCTTTCTAATCTCAAGTTATAGATTAATTTTTATGTCAAATACAGTATTTTATTATAAGTCTTCTGAAAATTTGAAATATAATGAGTTTATCCTATTCCTCCTCAAAAGAAGGAACAATGATAAACATTTCATCCGCATCTGATGATAAAGAAAGATCTTCTATTTGTAAAAGGATAATCAGAAAAAAAAATGTCTGCAAGAGTATATATCTAAGTACATATGGTAGTTATCAGTTGCAAGAACCAGAGGTTTTTTACATAGTATTTTATAATCAGTTTGATGAACAGATACAACTTCTGAAGAAAGATTGGACTTCCGGGGCTGGAGCGGTGGTGCAAGTGGTAAAGCCTTGCACGTGCTAGCCTAGGACAGACTGCAATTCGAGCCCCAGTGTCCCATATGGTCCCCCAAGCCTGGAGCGATTTCGGAGCACATAGCCAGGAGGAACCCCTGAGCATCACTGGGTGTGGCCTAAAAACCAAAACGAAAAAAAAAGAAAAAGAAAAAGAAAAGATTGGATTTCCATGATCAAAATAATTAATTTGTAATGAAGCATGCTCAAATTTAAATGTTTTGTTTTGTTTTGTTTTTCTTGTTTGTTTTTGGGCCATATCCAATGTTGCTCAGGGGTTACTCCTGGCTGTCTGCTCAGAAATAGCTCCTGGCAGGCACGGGGGACCATATGGGACACGGGGATTTGAACCAACCACCTTTGGTCCTGGATCGGCTGCTTGCAAGGCAAACGCTGCTATGCTATCTCTCCGGGCCCTCAAATTTAAATGTTTTAAGATAAAGTTATGAGGGTTGGATAAAATGGTACAGCAAATAGGTACCTGACTTGAACACAGCTGACCCAGATTTGATCCATGGCAAGGGAACAAATAAAAGATATAGGGGTGAGGAGGCCAGAGAGATAGCAAGGGGTTATAATCTTTTCTTTGCATGCACTGATCCCTGGCAATATATGGTCCCGAAAGCACTAACAGATGTAACCAGGAGAACAAAGATGGAAATAGCCCCCCAAAACCACAAGATATAGGCCAAATTCCCTTACCCCATAGGACGAAAACATGAACCACCAATTTATATTCTATCCAAAATCTGGTGTAAAAAAAATGACATGAATGGAAGTTTTTGGTCACTTTGACTTTTTCAATTTGCAATTTTTACCAGTTCCTTTAATCAGAAGCACTCAGAACTAGAACAGTAGAGTGGGTAGGGTGCTTGCCTTGTACACAGCCAACCTGCGTTCAATCTTCAAATGGCTCCCCACACCTCACCAAAAGTGATGCCTGAGAACTGCTGGATGTAAGCCAGTAAACCAAAAGATAAATAGATAGGCTCACTAGTTCCCATCAACCCCCACTCCCTTACTCCCCCCATAAGTGAAATAGGAAGAGTGAAAAAAAACAGGCTGGACTTCTTCGTTCCTACTGTTCCAAACACTGTGGATGGACAGATGGATATTCTACTACATCATAAAAATCCCACTTTCCAATTTTGGTATTTTTTGTCCCCTTCCCCGACAAAGCTATACAAATATTACTGTCTCTAAAAAAAAGTCAATGAAGTAAAGAATAGAAAAAAATTCTGAAAGATATTATTTTCCCTGAGTCTCTCAAGACAAAAAAAGATTTAATGGTAACCCTTCCTTAAACATAGAAACATGATTTCAATAAAAAAAAAAATATTCCTTGTCAAACATGTTAAATTATAAATTGGACATCAAGTTTTGCAAAGGCTGATTTCTAAATTATAATAGGACACATCTGGGGTGATTTTCTAACTCTCCTCGAATATTTGGTTTTCTTGGCAGCAACAGGAAATCTCTGGGCAGACACCCACCACTACAATAATTAATGCCAGCTTTCAGGCATCATAATTAAAAAAAATTCATGACAGCAACAGAAAAATGGTACCCCCCAAAAATAACCAGGGATTTAATGTAAAACATGAATTCACAGGGTCTCTAGCCACAAACAGCTGAAAGACATTTGTGTGATTCATGAACAAAGAGTCATTCAAACCTCTTAAACAGGAGAAATTTCAGTCATTTCTGAATTTCAGGGGGAAAAAAAAAAAGAATCTAATTTCTTCTTGTCAGTTCAGCCACTTTTGTTTAGTCCATCCTTGGCTGCTTCATTCATACCCTGGGTAGGTCTAAACTGAACAATGATAGTAATTTTTTAATGGAGGTTGGGGTAGGGCAAAGAGGAGGGAGTGCACAGCTGGGGTGCTCAGAGCTTATTCCTGGCTCTGTGCAAAAAGGATCAGTCCTGGTGGGCTCATGGGACCATATGTGGTGCTGGGGATCAAAGCCAGGTTGGCTTCCTTTCTACCACCCAACCACCCTACCAAGCTGCACAATCGTTCTAGCCTCTGTTTCTAATTTTGACCACAAGTTTCAAGAAGGCCCATACTTTTTGGGGGGTGGGCAAAAAAAAAAATAGTGTTCCGGAACTATTCCTGCTCCTTTGCTCAGGAGTGATCCCTGGCAGTGTGTGGAGGGCAATATGCAAAATTGGGGATCAAACTGGGTTATGCATCTAAGGTAAGATAAAACAGCCTTCACTTTACTTACCCCAGGACTATGCACAGTAACTAGAACAAAGCAGACACACTCAAAGAAAGGAAGATGACCCAAATAAAGATCAATTGAGCAAGTCTATGATTAGTCACAAGCATTTGAACAGAGAAACGACATAAAAACTAAGATTTCTTATTTTAAAATTACTTCCGTTATTAAACATTCTACTCTCAGGAGGCTACCACAGAGAAAGAACTCACTACTTGCTGATTGACTGGATTTTCCAAATCCATCATCTCCTAAAACAGAGGGTCTACCAGTCCCTCAGGGAATGCTGCATGGGTTACTGTTACTGTATTTAGCATAATAACTGAAACAGGATTAATGCTACGAGTCAAGAAACCAAAAAAGTGAGAGGGCACTGGGGAGATTATACAGTAGACAGGGCGCTTGTTTGGCAAGTTACCTACTAGACTTCAATTCCCAGCATCCCATTTGAGCACTGAAAGGAGTGAGCCCTGAGCCCAGAGCCAGGAGTAACTGTGGCTCCAAAATAAAATAAAAAACAAACGAAAACCAAAGATTTGATTTTTTTTTTAAGACAACTCATTTTAAAAGACAAAAACGTCAGGTTGCTATTTGTAAGCTCCCAAAGATTCCAACATGTTCCAAAAGTTCACTAACAGTGAATAAATATACCCCCAGTTGACACAACAATGTCGAGTCATTGATGATTATCACAATGGAAGTTACTACTGGCATTTAAGTTAGCAGAGGTGAGGGATACAGCACCTTACAACAATGAACTGTTCAAAAAATTACTAGGAGCTGAGCATATGAAATCCTTATAGAACTAAAATAATAATAAAAAATAATAAATAAATAATAAAGATCTAACCTCCCAGGAAGTTGGAATGTGCTCTATCCTGTTCTGGAATGACATGCTGTGCTCAGTCTGTCTCCATGATTAAGCTCTATGAAGCACTGTGCTCCAGTATACACTACTGCCAGTAATGAGGGAGCCCCTTCTCACATTGCTTGACCAGCATCAGTTATGGTCCTCTTCTCCATGAAGATGTGAGCAAAGAGACCAACACTGACTGCAAGTTGGCACAAGGTCTTCCCAGTCACTTGCAAAAGGGTTCAGTCCCAGGTAAGGAAGAATCATATATTGTAAGACTCAGCGTTTTCACAAATACCTTTTCAACCCAAGGTCTTCAGTGCCCTTGTTTTTTGGCATGAGTAACTGTGAGACGATCTAAAATTAAATTTGGGCAAGATGCAGCTGAATCGTCTAAAAGCAAGAATTGCACTGGAGAGATTTACTCCCTAATGTGATCGTCTCAGTCCCTTTTCCCAGAAAATTTCACCTGAACATGGATAGGTCTAGAAGGAGAAATCATTCTCCTAGGAAAACACAAACCTTATTTTAAAAGTACTGATCTCAATTCATACCATGGAAAACAAAGTTTTGATTCCTTAGGGCCTCTAAAAAAAAAAGATCTATCATTTGAAAGTGATATATATGCTGTTCAACCCAGTTAGTCTAACTTTTCTCTGCCATCGGGATCTGTCATTGATTGCAGGTGAAGGGAGCATGACTGTCATGCAAAAATCACAGTGTTGGAGAAAGAAATGACAGAGGCAACCCAGTCCCTGGTTAATTGACACAACTGACAAATCTGAGAATGGGGTGGAACTGTTGAGAATAGGCTGTCACCTTGATGTGTCACAAAAGACAGGAAGAAGGAAATGCATTACACTAAAAACAACAGGCCACTGAGTCAACCAAGGTATCTCTCCTGGGGCTAGAGAGATCTTACTTACACTGGGTAGGGTACTTTTCTTGACAGGGCTAACATGGGTTTGATCCCCAACATCCTAGAGAGTTTACTGAGCCCATCAGGAGTAAGTCCTGAGTGCAAAGCCAGGAGTAACCCTTGAGCACAGGATGTGACCCAAAACAAACACAAACAAACAAACAACCTATAATTCCTTGAGCCAAAGAGATACTACAAGGAGTAGAGCACTTGACTTGCACACAGCATACCTGGGATTCCCTGAGCTTACCAGGAGTGATCCCTGAGCAACAGAGATAGAAGTAAGCCCTGAGCACTGCTGCTGGTGTGGGCCAAAACAAACAAAAATAACAATAAGTAAAATAAATCTAATCTAAATTAAATTATTGCTTTCATCAATTAAGTGAATAAATCTGTGTATTTTGTTTGTTTGTTTTTGGGTCACACCTGGCAGCGCTCAGGGGTTACTCCTGGGCTCTACACTCAGAAATCGCTCCTGGCAGGCTCAGGGGACCATATGGGATGCTGGAATTCGAACCACCGTCCTTCTGCATGCAAGGTAAACACCTTACCTCCATGCTATCTCTCTGGCCCCAAATCTGTGTATTTTTGAATGCTTGTGTGAGTTGGTTTATAAAACCTTAAGAAAGAGGGCAAGAAAGATTGTTTGGTGGGCTAAGACAATGGATTGCACGTACGAGGCCCAGGCTAAACCCCAGGTTCCTCATGACCATCCCACACACACTATGCACCACTAGGAGTGACCCAAGATCACCAAGCTAGGAGTAGTCCCTGAGAACTTCAGGTATGGTCCTAAAACAAGTTAAGAAAGAATAAGTCTCAAATCATTTGTTCTTTAGTTTGTTTGTTTGTTTGTTTGTTTTTGGGGGCTCACACTCAACAGTGCTTAAGAGTTACTCCTGGCTCTCTATATTCAGAAATTGCTCCTGGCAGGCTCAGGGGACCATATGGGTTGCCAGAATTTGAACCATAGTCCTTCTGCATGCAAGGCAAATGCCTTACCTCCATGCTATCTCTCTGGCCCCAGTTAGTTTGTTTTTTTAATGTTTTGGGGCCACACCTGGTGACCCTCAGGGGTTATTTCTGGCTAAGTGCTCAGAAATCACTCCTGGCTCAGGGAACTATATGGGACGCCAGGGATCGAACCCAGGTCCATCCTGGGAAGCCAAGACAAATGCCCTACCACTATGCTATCGCTCCAGCCCCACAAATTATTTGTTTTATATAATCCTGTTGTTTATTTTGAGCCACATCTGGCTGTGCTCAGGGCTTACACCTGGCACAGTACTCAAGGATTATTCTAGGTGGATTTTGGAATCATATATAGTACTAGGAATCAAATTTCGTTAGCTGCATGCAAGATAAGCTCCTTACCCCTTACCTTACCTACCTTACCCCTACCCCCTACCGTATCTCCTTATATCCTTATCCTTCTCTAGTTTAAATTTTAAATTATTAACGATGGTACCATATGCAAAAAGAGCTGATAAAAGAATAGGGTACCTAGGACCGAAAATGTTTTCTCTGTTTATTTTATATTTTAGGCTGTTTTTATAGGTGACTTTGACAATATTTATGTTTCAATATGTTCATATTATATTTTTAAAGGTTCATCAAAGTGGGGAAATTTTCATATATTTTCAAGAGCATCTTCGAATCCTGCTACTGGCACATCAGGTCACAGGTACTACATGGAATCCATTAAGCACTTCTGTGTGCCAAGCTGAGGACTTCATCTGAGCATTTGATTGTTTCATTTTCACAATTGCCTTATCTACCATGATCAGGAAAAGAGATTTTATTTTTAAACTAGCTTGCTTCACAAAGATAAGTACATTACAAAATTATTATACAAATTATACGGCAATTGCAGCTTTTCAAGCATCAAGAATATAATGAAATTGACTTGACTTTAAAGTCATATTATAGATAATTCAGTTTTAGCTGCGAACTGAGAAGCTGTTACAAGATCTAACAGCTTTGGGGGCTGATATTGGCAGTATCTGTAATAACAACTACCACAAAAGGGTCTTTCTGATGGGATGGGCTCTCCTCTCATTATGACCATCACCCCGCCCCACCAAACAGAAACACAGTTTAAATAGCTTTTCTGAATTCCCCAGGGTCAATGGGAAGTCAAACTACCTGGCTGGTGAAGTCTTTGCTGCAATATGACTAGTGGAATGAGAGATATGTGAAAGCCACAATGTCCTGGGCAGGCTGGGAGATTTCAGTGTCTCAGGTTGGGTAGGCTGAATTGGGGGGAATTGAAGTCAATTCATCCTAAATCCTGAACGTCAAAAAGCAAGTCTCTGCAATCCACTGGCACAGATCTTAACCCGAATGTTCAGTAGGCAAAATGAAGGCCCCAAAGGTATGCATAAACAATCCTTGAATGCGATTAGTCTGTGAATGTATTACCTGGCAAGGAGGATCAAGCTGAGAGACCCCAAAGCAGAAGAAAAATTAAAAGCTAGGAATCAAGGGAAACCTAGAAAGTAGTCACTAAAGGAAGTTGCTCACTTTGAAGGCAGAATTGATAAGAATCAAGGAAATGGATTCTCCCATAGAGCCTCCAGGAAGGAGCCAGGCCTGCAGACTGACAACTCATTTGATCCTTCTGAGACCGTTACCTACATATCCATAAGATAAAAGGCCTACAGAGAAGGCACTGAAGTGCCTGCCTTGCAGCAGAAGCTGGGTTTGACCTGTGCCATATAGTTGTGGCACAGTGGTAGGGTATTTATTTGCCTTGCATGTGGCTGACCTGGAATGGGGATGGACCACGGTTCAATCCTCTGGCGTCTCATATAGTCTCCCAAGCCAGAAGCGCATAGCCAGGAGTAACTCCTGAGAATCACTGAGTGTGCTCCCAGAAAAGACTATTTTATTATTTTTTAATAATTACACAAATTATATTTTTTTTGCCCACACATCACAAATTAGATGGAAGATTACGTTTACTCTGGTTGGCTTCTGCAAAATATTTGCTATAATTTTGATAATTTTAAAAGCCATTTTCAAGTTCAATCACTGCGATAATTACCATTTACTAAATATTTACAATGTTTCTGGTGAAAGTGTTTTCTCATAAAATCTTCTCAATATGAGGTAGAACAACATTAATATGAACCACTGGTAAAAAATGATTTAACATAGAACATGATTTATACATAGAATACATTTATACATGATTTATACATAGAATAAATGAAAATATGTGCCCACAAAAAACTTTGACATGAATGAATATTCATATTAGTATTATGCATGATGATTAAAATGCAGAAACAACTCAACACTAACACTAGTGACAATAATGACTATCATAAGGTAATGACCACACCACAAAAAATGGTATATCTCAGGGGTTGGTGTAATTGCACAGCAGTAAAGCATTTGCCTTGCAAGCAGCCAACAAAGGACGGACCCCGGCTCGAATCCTGACATCCCATATGGTCCCCTGAGCCTGCCAGGAGCAATTTCTGAGCACAGATCCAGAGTAATCCCTGAGTGTGACCCAAAAAAAAAACAAACAAAAAAAGTGGTGAATTTCATTTGTCATTCAAAAGGAATTGGGTGCTCAATTCTAATTTTTTAGTTCTACCATTATAGAACTTATCTAAACCTGAAAACAAGTAAGAGAAGCCAGTTACAATCACTTACCATTGCATGATTTTATTGACATGAAATGTTCAAAATAAGCAAATATGTACCCAGAGAAAGTAAAATTAGGTTATAGTAACGAAGGCACCAAGATAGAAGGTTTGAGCAAGGTGCAGAATTCAAAATTAAATTTGGTCCTGTAACAATGAAGTACACGTCACAAAAACTGTATAATAATGATCTGTGAATAAATATGTTTATTAAAAATATTCAAATATGTTTAAAATGTACTTTAACTTGCATCCATATGTATTCATGAAATATACACAGTAGATACACTTGTGTTAAGTTGACATTTGAGGCATAAGTGTAAAACAACTTTAGTGAACCACAAGAGGGCGTATTCTTCATAGCAACAGACTAAGGAATCTAAATTTCCTTGGTAAGATTTCTCTAAGTGTGTATGGAGGGTGGGAAAGACCGGCAATGCACTTAAACCAGGAATGTGACTAAATGTGGCGACAGAGTGAGAAAATACAGATTTAAACAGATAAAAATGAAATGCTCAAACTTCAGTAATAAACAACTATGGGTAATATTAAATTGTGCTCATTAACCATAAGTGATGCAGTGAAAGATTTGTAAAGCCCTTTGGTCACAATAAAAATTTAAAAAAAAGGGCCGGAGAGATAGCATGGAGGTAAGGCGTTTGCCTTTCATGCAGAAGGTCATCAATTCGAATCCCAGTGTCCCATATGGTCCCCCGTGCCTGCCAGGAGCAATTTCTGAGCATGGAGCCAGGAGTAACCCCTGAGCACTGCCGGGTGTGACCCAAAAAAAAAAAAAAAACACACAAAAAAAATTTTAAAAAAAAATTGCGCTCATTATTTTCCTTTCTAGTTACACAACAGATTATACAAAGTGATTTAGCAAAAAATGTTCACTGAAATAAATCATTACAAGAAATGAAAATATGTCATACATACATGGTAACTTTCTCGATTTCTCTGCTTTCTATTTCCAACCTCTGGAACAACGCCTGGTGTAACTGACACTTAATAAATATTTATTAAATGAATGAGTGACATGCACATTTCTTAAATTTCACGGAAAATTTTTATCTACTATGTTTTTGCGAACAATTCAAAAGAGTTCTCTTCATCCATAACACAAATGAATAAGTATCACAGCCATTTCAAGGAATAAATATCTCTCATACAAGTTCATGGAGACAGTCTGTCAGGTTAAGTATAATTTGCTGAGACCAATGAATCCTTTATTATTGACTGGCACAGAGCTTTATTTTAGGTCTTTCTATTTCGAGTTCTTCGATTAATGTGCCTCTCAAGAAACCACAGCATAGAACGTTTCATTAAAGAAACCAAATACCCCCTCCATCCATTTCATATTTCAAAAGATCTGATATTTGAAGAAGTGTGTGAGTCATTAATAATATGGCACCTAACTTCCTCCACAGCATCCATGCTAGGTCATAAAAATCCAAATTCACTCTAAACCGTTACAATAAGAATTATTAAAAAAATAGAATTATTACAATAAGAATAACATTCAGGGGCCGGGCGGTGGCGCTGGAGGTAAGGTGCCTGCCTTGCCTGCGCTAGCCTAGGACGGACCGCGGTTCGATCCCCCGGCGTCCCATATGGTCCCCCAAGAAGCCAGGAGCAACTTCTGAGTGCATAGCCAGGAGTAACCCCTGAGCGTCACAGGGTGTGGCCCAAAAACCAAAAAAAAAAAAAAAAAAAAAAAAAAAAAAAAAAAAAGAATAACATTCAGACTTAATTTCAGTTGGGTTTTAAAAATGGTAATGGATGGCTTGTTTATTGTAGAGCCAGGTCAAAGTCATCTTGCAGTCACCTTGAGATTCTCAAACACTGAAGCATAATACACACTATAGGAAACCGGATTATCAAAAGATAAACTCAACTTGAAAAGTATTCCTCTGCCATTTTTTTAGTGAATCTGTCAAAACAAAGATGTTCTATTTCGCCGGTTCTAGGCAGCCCAGAAACTTGAAATAGAATACCAAAATACAGTATACTTGAGTGACAAGGGAACTAACTCTCACACATCATTCATTTATATACTCTGAAAATTCTGTCTCATAGTTTGGATCTGTGTGAGGTGAGAGCAAACACAGCATATTTCCTGCCCTGTGGGAGCTCACAGCCTCGTAGATCAAATAGATAAATATAAAGGGGAACTAACTAAGGAGAGTAGAATGTTAGGAGTATGCACAAGTTAAAAGACAGGTCTTTGATGACCAGTTTTAACCTTGGGTGTTATTAGTAATAATTGTCAATGGATTTAAAAATACAACTGAAGACATGGAGATTTAGCACAGAGATAGCACATCTTGCCTTGCACGCATCCAACTGGGGTTTGATTCCCGGCAACCACATAGAGTTCCTAGAGCCTTGCCAAGAGTGATCCCTAAGGGCAAAGCCAGTAAAAATCCCAGAGCACTGCTGGTGTGGACAGGAAAAAAAAAAAAAAAAAACTAAGCAAAAACCCACAAACAAATAAAAAAAACAACAACAAAAAAACAGCTGAAAGTTAAAAGCAGGAGGAAGCCATTCAAAGAAGCAAAACAGAGGAAAAACTTGTGCAAAGGCCTAAAAACAGAACAGATTAGCAAATGCAAGAAATGAATGTTCCCTTTGGTTAAAATGAAGTATAAAACAAGAGCTAACAGGAGTTAAAGAGTTAAGCACAGGCCAATCATAAAAAAAATGTTTATTTAGCCATGACCCCTTAGGGAGCCACCCCAGGCAAAGGCCTGCAAGTAGAGAGCCACATTTTCCTCCCCTTTTCCTCCAATCCCATTTTCTAAACCGGTCTAAATGGTCTGGAGATCAAACCAGCGGATTTAAAAAGTAATTAACACATGTTGTCACTCAACGGATGCCCCAGTAAGTTGACAGGAAACAAGTGTTTTGAGCAGGACTCACAGTCATGTGTAAATGAAAAATAAAGTTGTCAAATGAGGTTTTGGAAGTGGTCAGACAACCCTAAGTAGGTGGCCTCAGCCTTACCCAGCCACAGGGGTTTGGAAAAGTGGTTATCTAGCCAAAGTCCTAAACTCAGGAAGAGGGCGTAGACTCCAACCCAGGTGTGCCTTATTCCACATAATATTTGTAACTCTAATAGCTGCTTTCTTTGAAAGCAAGTCACTCATATGTACGTAAGTTATGACCACTTTCCCCATGGTATTTGTATGACTCATGTCGAATTATTACAGGGAATTACTGTTCAGTTTGCTCTGCCTAAATTCAGTCCTGATGGATCCTACTGCTAGTTGCACCGCAGAGGTCAAGGACTGCTAAAGCAGATTTCTACAAGTTTGGCTGGCACTCAAGACCCTCTGCTCTGAAAAAATCAGCTCTGAAACTGTTCTCTTTCCATACTTCCAACTTGCAATTTTCATTATATTGCAACCCAGACCAGACTGAAGTCGCTCAAAGTCAATCAGTATTCAGAGCAACTGAGCATCCTCAAAGGAAATGCCATAAACTCACCATGGTTCCTACAATTAAGTGCCAATCGAGACTGCTTAATGGAGTAAAAGAAAAAAAAAAAAAGGAAATTTTAGAAAAGTTTATTTATTCCCAAGGCACCTAACTCACAAATGAAAAATAAGCAAATAAAACCAAAATGAGGACATCGACAGAACGGTGGGTATGGGCCTTGCCTTGCACAAAACCCAACCAGGGTTCAATCCACAATAGTACATATGGTCTTCCAGACACCTCCAGGTGTGATCCCTGAATATCAAACCAGGAGTAAGCTCTAAGCACAACCTTAAAACAAACAAACAAAAAAGCAATGCCTTTCTCTCTTTGGAGAGCTAGGTGGGTATGTGAGCTGCATAAGGGTTTGGGGAGTTTTCTACTCCCCCTGAGAGAAAGGAGATTTCTCAGTTGCCTGAGCCAAGTAACACAAGTCTTGAAAGGCAATATTAAACCAGAGATAGTTTAAGCCACTGAGCACAAACTTTGCAGGGAACCCAGGTTTCATTTCCCAGTACTTCTAGGATCAACCGCAAGCAGAGTCAGAAGAAGGCCCTTCAACCACAGTGTGGCCCAAACAAAACAAAACAAAACAAAACAAAACAAAAAGACACAGTGTCAAGACATGTGCATTGATGTGGAACTTCTCTCCTACATTCTAAGGTCACAAATTTTATAATGATAGAGCATTTTGTTTAGCTCAAGAGTCCCCGAATAGTCAAATGATTGAATATCATTTAATCCTTCAACCAAACCTGAAACTTAATGAAGCAATTCGCATTCTAGATTTGTGACAGATGAATATTAATTTCTTTGCTAATTTATTTAGTGAAAACCCAGACCTCCTACCTGCAACACATGTGCTCAACTGACATTGCATTATCTCTCCGAGTCTGACAAAAGTCTGGATAACTTAAAGCCAACAGACAAATCTAAGGAAAACTGAGAAATCAAATCCAAATCTCTGAGTTATCAAGAAAATTTTATCATTTTAAATAAAAGTCTTATATCCCCAGGTTCTGAGCTTACAGGTCAGTACAAACAGCTATAAGAGAAACACTAGAAGTTGAATTTGGTAGGACCTCACTCAATGACTCAATTAAGGGCCACAAAATGAATGAGAACAAAGTGAAATATATGGAATATATATATATATGAATATATATAATTATATGGAATGCTTTCTAATTACAAGGCAAAAATAATATGAACTTCCTTTACAAAAGTCCTTAAATCAACAACACCTCAATCATCAGGGAAATTTTTTCTGTCTCTTTTTTACTTTTCTTTAAAGGAAGCATTCGGGCCGGAGAAATAGCATGGAGGTAAGAAGTTTGCCTTGCATGCAGAAGATATGTGGTTCGAACCCCGGCATTCCATATGTTCCCCCGAGCCTGCCAGGAGTGATTTCTGAGCGTAGAGCCAGGAGTAACCCCTGAGCTTTGCAGGGTGTGACCCAAAAACAAAAACAAAAATAAAAACAAAAAAATCTTCAATGAGGCTGGAGCTGGAATGATAGCACAGCAGGTGGGATGTTTGCCTTGCACTCAAGTTTGATCCCCAACATCCCAAAATGTCCCCCGAGCCTGGCAGGAGTAATTTCTGAGCACAGAGCCAGGAGTCCAACTGGGTGTGTCCCAAAAAACAAAAAAGAAAAAAAATTCTTCACGTCCTTAAGATTATTTTTTCCAATATAAGCAGAACAAAAAATATTATCATAAACATTATCATAAAATAATGATATTTAATATTTGTTAATGTAACACAGTCTTATTTTAAAACTTGCAAGCTTAAAGATGATCAACAACAACAACAACAACAAAATACTGTTCTTGAAAACCAAATATGTCACACCTGTCAGTTCTCAAAGCTAACTCCTATTTCTTCAGTCCCTAAAAGTAACACTTTTGCAATGGGATGCTATAGTGGATGCTATTCACAATGCACGGTCACATTCATGCCTTCCATTTTTGCCTTACTTACTTACACTCTAAATCTCCCTGTGATTGTTAGAGACTTAAGACTCCATCTAGGAGCACAGAAGTTCACCATAAAAGGCGACTCACCCAAGGTGAGCCCACCAGGGACTCTGAATGGAGACACAAATTCTAAATAATTGCAGCTCTGAAGCTAAAATAGGCATCAAGCTTGGGCAGCAATGACTTTCTCTAGCATGATTATGTGAAAATAGAGAGAGCTCATTTGCATGGGGAGGAAAGTGAATGAACACAAGAAGCAAGGCCATGACAAGTGGAATTCTGGTTACTACTTTCCTACCAACAAGGTCCCTAAAAGGACCAGTTGTCCTTGGTGTTCTTGAGATTTAAGCATTGTCCTTGTGTCCTTGATTAAATTTCTTTTGGGGCTTCAGCTTATCTAAATAAGTAGGTTTTTCCTGTGAACACACCTTTGTAATACTGCATAGGGTTCTTCCCTGCACCATGCATTGGGGATCACTCCCAATAAAGAGTTTAAGGAACCATGCAGTACTGGTGATCAAATTGGGCTCACAATATGAAATTGTATGTGATCCAATCCTTTCAAGTAGTTCCCTGACCTGATAACTCTGTGTGTGTGTGTGTGTGTGTGTGTGTGTGTGTGTGTGTGTGTATGTGTGTGGTTTTTGGGTCACACCCGGCAGTGCTCAGGGGTTATTCCTGGCTCCAGGCTCAGAAATTGCTCTTGGCAGGCACAGAGGACCATGTGGGACGCCGGGATTCGAACTGATGACCTTCTGCAGGAAAGGCAAATGCCTTACCTCCATGCTATCTCTCCGAGCCCATTCTTTTAATGTTTGTTTTGGTACTACACCTGGTTGACGTTTGGGCTTACTCCTGGTTCTATTCTTCAGGGAATATATGAGCTGACTCAGGGGGAAAAAAAACTGGAGTTGGCCACATACAAAAAGGCAAGTACCTTTCTCCCCATTCTCTTGCACTTGAACCCTGGTCTGACACTTCTACTAAGACATAGAAATCTACCTTAAGTAAAATGTGATAAGTAAAATAATAAATATATGTTTGTATGATTAATAAGGTGTTACAATAACAAAACTGGACAGAAACTTAAATGCCACTGTATAGAACTGAATAAATAGGTTATTATTCCTATATTCTAATACTATTAAATGAACATTTATTTCCTATCTTTTCAGACCAAGTATTGTAGGAATTCTGTTCAAATATAATAAACAAATAAGGTCTCCCCCTTCCTGGAATCATATTAGTATTTACAAAGCACAATCTTGAAAAAAAAATTAGGATATTTAAAAGATTATAAAAAGAAATTCCCCCCCCCCCAAATTTGGTGGATATATGCTTTTTTGAAAAACAGAAAAGGGAAAGGATAGCATGAGAAAACAAGGAAAGAGGAAGAGGGAAATAACAAAGGAGTAAAGATGCAGATTGCCCATACTTCACTCAATTATATCTACAGTGAGATAAACTTTCTTGTTAATAGTTTGCCTACAATATTTACGCACTTCTTGCCTTTCCATTTGTCAAGTTTTCTACAAGGAAGATCCACTACTTTCAGGGTAAGAAATATTTCAAATATAGGCCCATTCTTTTCTCCTTCTTGCTGGTTCACTTAAAGGCCTGTGTAATGGGCACTTCATTTGAGGAGGTACCACATACAACACAACTGTATGTAGTTCTTCTACATGCAGTAGTTCTAACAGTGTTCTTCACTCCTTTCCCTTCAAAACAGAACCTCTGAGGGAAATTCATGTATTTTAATTTTTTTAACTTTATTTATTGATTGGTTCTCGGGCCACAACCAGTGGTGCTCAGGGGTTATTCTTGGCTCTATAGTCAGAAATCGCCTCTGGTAGGCTAGGGCACCATATAGGATGCCGGGAATGGTACCAGGTTCCTCGGGGCCAGCCAAATGCCCTACAGCTGTGCTATCTCTCAGCTGTGCTATCTCTCCAGCCCCACATTCATGTATTTTAATTTTAAATCTCTCTCAAAGCACACAAAAGTAAAACACACACACAAGTATTATCAAATTCAGTTTGAATACTTGTGGCTTGATTGCAATTGTTCCAGAGACAAATTGATGCAAGTAAACAGGTTTATTCAGGGGCTGAGAAGCTGATGGACTCGTGCCTGTCCGGCCCACACTCCCGACCATCTTCTCTACATAATCACAAAAATAGGTTTTAAGAAAAGAGACTAAGAATCACATGGTATAGAAAGGTGTTTGCAGACTGGGAGGCACCAGCATGATAGATAAACTCCCTTTAGACTGGCCCCCTTAGGCACACTTCCAGTGCATCTACAAATAAAGATTTCTGGTTCAGATTTCTGTGGTTCTGTAGTCACTTAAAAGATAAAGGGGGCATTCTCAATGTTTTCAACCATTCATTCCTGTTCAAACAAGTTTTCTAGTTTTTAATATTAAATTGAATTTTTCAATTTCTTTCTAGCAGCTTCAAAGTTGAGAGAGAGACTACATTTGAGCTTGGAGAATTAGTAATTATAAGACTAAAGTCTGACACTTAAGGTTTCTTTAGCCAAACAGCTAAGCTGCCTTTTTGTGCAAGAAACTCCTTGTAGGCAGTCACCAGGAAAGTCAAGTTTAGGAAGACAAGGAGTTTGAAGGTAGGACCAAAGACCTAATTGCATTTCAGTGGTTATGAACCATTTAGAAGCTCTGGATTTTGCTGAGGGAAGAAGTTTGTTTAACTTAGAAAGTCAGAATACAGGATGAGTTATCCGTGACCACTGCTTTTTCTATCTTGCTTTCCACCCTATTTGTTGTATTGTTGTTATTGTGACCAAGGCTACACACCCATGAAATTCTGGGTGCTTGCAAACTCATCAGTGGTGCTTACCAAGGGTTAAAATGTTCTCAGTTGTGGTGTTCGCACACGTCCTCATTGGGAGTCATGCTCTATTCTGGCAGTGACAGGGCTTTAAAACAACGGAGCTTCCAGGATCACACTCTGCACTGTGGTTTGCACTGGGGAATTGAACTCACAGCCTCATTTAAAGGACTCACATTTGCCCATCAGGCAGCCCCATCTGTGACCATCTTCAATAAAGTGACAAAGGCTCCAGCAAGGGATGAAATGATTGATATGTAAATTGTTTACTAATGCACAGTGGGAAAGAGCTAATTTTCTTCCATTAAAGCATGGCAGAGTTCCAGAATGCTAGAGGTGAGATAAAATTTAAGAAATGATACAAACCCCTACCATTGCCTTTCAAGAAAAACACTAGTATCAAACAAAGTATAAGTTGTAAATGAATCCCATGAAGCCTTTATCTATTGGGAAACGAAACAAAGGAAAAATTAAAATACCTCTGAGCCAACTGAATAGATTTAGCCTAATGGTCTGTGGCCCATTCTAGAGGAAATAAGATAAAAATAATGGATATCCACACATCCTGGGTAAAGTCCTGCAGCTAAATATGAGTTTCCATGTCCATCAACCCCTTCTTCCTTTCTTTCTTTTGTCTTAACTCTATTTTTTTTTTTTTACTTATTTCTTATTGCTTGTTTAGTTTTGGGGTCATTCCCAGTGGTGTTCAGGGCTACTGCTTGCACAGTGCTCAAGGGACCATGTGATACCATGGGGTAAGCTTGGAATCGCCATTCTGTGAACCATCCTCCAGAGCCCAATTCTTCTGTTACATCTAAGGGAACAACTAGTTGAGGATATAATTTTTCTCCATTACTATTTCAATAAAATAAAGAAAAAGAGGGACCGGAGAGATAGCATGGAGGTAGGGCATTTGCCTTGCATGCAGAAGGACATTGGCTCAAATCCCGGCATCCCATATGGTCCACCCAGCCTGCCAGGATCAATTTCTGAGCCAGGAGTAACCCCTGAGCGCTACCGAGTTTGACCCAAAAACCAAAAAGTATTATTCAATACTTTGTTGAATAATAAAATAAATTAAAATAATAATAAGTAATAATAAAATTTCAACATTTCTGTTGATTGAGAAGTCCACTTCCAACCCCCAAATATCCTGAGAATTATATTCCAACCCTTCCCCTTCCTTTCTCCTTGCATCAGAATAGCCAGTGTTGGAAACATTATTCTGCTACAATACAAAGCAACAGAACCTTAGTTCCTTTACTTCCTGGCTTAAATCTTAATGTTTCAGGCCCAGAGAGATAGCACAGTGGCGTTTGCCTTGCAAGCAGCCGATTTAGGGCCAAAGGTGGTTGGTTCGAATCCCGGTGTCCCATATGGTCCCCCGTGCCAGCCAGGAGCTATTTCTGAGCAGACAGCCAGGAGTAACCCCTGAGCAATGCCAGGTGTGGCCCCCCCCCAAAAAAAAAAAAAACAAAAATAAATCTTAAAGTTTCAATAACAGTAAATGATGAACTGAAAACTCACAAAAGCCAGAAGCCACACCCTCCATGAGTGAGCTTGCTACTTGAAGTTCACTGAAACTGAAGGTGTTCAGTCAGTGGAGAGATTAAAAAAACAAGGCACTAATTCCAAGAGAGTATTTGCCTCTTACCCTAAATACAGATGGAATCCCCATACCTCAACAATTTCCTTTTCTCAGCTGCATCTTCTGTGCTATCCTCCCATAATATCCAGGCCATCCTTAAACTTTCTAAGGAGACCTCACTCCATGGTCTTCCCAAAGCCAGTAACTTCAAGATGTCTGTGTTATTTCCTCCTGTACTTTTCTGTTTGCTGTTTGATCTTGAAACAGAAATGACAGACAAGGAAGGACATAGGAAAGCCCTCAGGAATGGACCTTTAGCCTCCAAGAGATCTGCCTAAAGTGAACCAACCAGCTATGATTTCATTAAGGTTTTTTGTTTGTTTGTTTGGTTGGTTGGTTTGTTTCTTGTTTTGTATTTTTGCTTTTTGGGGCCACACCTGGTGACGCTCAGGGGTTACTACTGGCCATGTGCTCAGAAACTGCTCCTGGCTCGGGGGGTGGGGGGTGGGGGGGACGACCATATGGGTCGCCAGGGATCAAACCAAGGTCTGTCCTGGATCAGCCAGGTGCAAGGCAAACGCCCTACCACTGTGCTATCACTCAGGTCCCTGATTTCATTGTTTGGCTAAGATATAGAATTAAAGTTATTTATAATCATTCAGTTTGATATTTCATAATGCCTATTCCTTCTTTTTGTCACAGTAATTCTGGTGTTTTTGATGTTAACAAATCGTATCTATAATCAAGCACATATTAGGCATTTTAGTCACTTCTGCCTATATGCCTAACCTCTATGTTCATGTGAAAACTGCCTTAGATTGTACTTAGTCTTGTTCTTGCCACAGCCAACAACATTTTTATTCTTCTTTCTATTTTTTTTTTACCCCGGTGATCATTTTTTTTTTGGTTTTTCGGGCCACACCCATTTGATGCTCAGGGGTTACTTCTAGCTAAGCGCTCAGAAATTGCCCCTGGCTTGGGGGGACCATATGGGATGCTGAGGGAATCGAACCGTGTTTGCGATCTTTCCTTGGCTAGCACGCACTTGCAAAGCAGACACCTTACCTCTATCACCACCTCGCCTGCCCCATCATCATTTAAAGAAACAAAATGGCACTTGTCCTTTATCTGGAAAACTTTGACAATGCCTCACGCATTGAGATTTGTTATGAACTGAAGCTTACATGATTATTAGCTGATAATTTTTTAACTTTATGGGAGGAAAATAAAAGTTTTAGATAACCCAGATAGAATCCAAGCTTAATTAGTATGGACAACACAAGCTATTAGAACATCACAAGTTTTCAAAAAAAAAAGAGAGGTTCCTAAGAAAGATCTTAGAAGTTCCTAAGGAAGCTCTGAGGAACAATTCAAGAGTCTCGAGCCACTTTTTTTTTAGCACCCTGATATATCTATAGCATTTCTTACTTCTGATCAAATAGATTTCAAATAAAATCAAAGAAAGTAGAAACATCGGGCCTGGAGAGATAGCACAGTGGCGTTTGCCTTGCAAGCAGCCGATCAAAAGGTGGTTGGTTTGAATCCCGGTGTCCCATATGGTCCCCCATGCCTGCCAGGAGCTATTTCTGAGCAGACAGCTAGGAGTAACCCCTGAGCACCGCTGGGTGTGGCCCAAAACCAAAAACAAACAAACAAAAAGAAAACAAAAAGAAAAAAGAAAGTAGAAACATCATCTCTGTGAATATAAATATTTTATCAATAATAACATTCAGAAAATTTAAAGATCCCAGAATAGATATAGAGAACATAACATAGTTTTTCTTTTTTTTTGGGGGGGGGGGTCACACCCAGCAGTGCTCAGGGGTTACTTCTGGCTCTATGATTAAAAATCGCTCCTGGCAGGCTCGGGGGACCATATAGGATGCCAGGATTCGAACCACCATCCTTCTGCATGCAAGGCAAATGTCTTACCTCCATGCTATCTCTCGGGCCCCAACATAGCTTTTCTTAAATGGTGGCATGTGGGGTGGTGGGGAGGACTGTTTTGTTTTGGGACCATATCCAACAATGCTCAAGGGCTACTCCTGGCTCTGCACTTAAGAGTAACTCCAGCAGTACTAGAAAAACCGTAAGAGATCATGTAGATGGAGCCTGGGTCAGTGCATGCAAGGCAAATGTCTAACCTGCTATATTGCTCTGGGCCCAAAATAACATCAATTTCATTGGAATTCATAAAGCAAGTTGGGAAATTTAGAAATGACTACAGGGCTATGGTTATTGTGATCTTTCACTGGACTAGATGGTAATAATAGTTTATGGACAGACAGTGCTGAAGCTACAGCTCTTGGGAGAAATTTAATGCGCCTGAATTTCTAGAATACACCATCAAGTCTTCCCATTAAAGCAGAATCACTGAGAGCCCAAAGTGTAGCTCTGTAATAGTTCAGTGTGATCAGACTCTGGGTATGATTGCTGACACTGCCCAAAATAAGTAAAAACACAAATCAAAACACACAGCAACAGAAGCTTTGCACAATGACCCCAGTTTCCTCCATGCCCCTTCTTACTCAGGAGAAATGTAAGCCATTAGAACCCATGCAGCACAAACAATTCATTCTACACCCCTGTTAGGTGGCCAACCCAACAATGCACAAGGGACTGCATGATGCCATTGCTTAAACCCAGGGCAGCAGCACAGACAGTTTGAGCTCCAGCCCTTTGAGCCATCTTCCTGGCCTACCTGCAGACACAATTTGGAAACGTATATCAAAGACACTATTCTGAAGTATTTTGAGATAGATTTTTCTTGGATGAAAAGACTCATGTCAAGATGTAGAGTAGGGAGCCAGAGAGAAAGTGTGGAGGTAGGGCATTTGTCTTGCATGCAGAAGGACGGTGGTTCAAATCCGGGCATCCGGAGCCTGACAGGAGTGATTTCTGAGTGTAGAGCCAGGAGTAACCTGAGTACTGGTGGGTGTGACCCAAAAACCAAAAAAGAAAAAAAAAAAGATGTAGGGTAACTTAATCATTAGTAATAGCTGAAGATTTATTAGGTATAGTTCAAACTGGCCTTATCAGCTCATTTAACAAAGCAGTCTGGTTCCTTTTCTTAATGAAATGACTGAATGAAACATGATACTCTTGGCTTTAATAATAGTTAATGGCCTATAATGACCTTTCTACAGTCCTGATAAAGTTCTTCATGGAATTTCTTAGACAAGTAAATTTTGCAAAGTATTTTTTCTTTAAAAATATTTAAAAATGTGGCCGGAGAGATAGCATGGAGGTAAGGTGCTTGCCTTTCATGCAGAAGGACGATGGTTCGAAACCTGGTGTCCCATATGGTCCCCTATGCCTGCCAGGGGCGAATTCTGAGCATAGAGCCAGGAGTAACCCCTGAGTGCTGCCAGTGTGCCCCAAAACAAAAAACAAAAACAAACAGACAAACAAAAAAAATATATATATACACGGGGCCAGAGAGATAGCATGAAGGTAAGGTGTTTGCCTTGTATGTAGAAGGTCGGTGGTTCAAATCCTAGCATCCATATGGTCCCCTGAGCCTGCCAGGAGTGATTTCTGAGCACAGAGCCAGGAGTAACCCCTGAGCACTGCTGGTGTGACCCAAAAACCAATAGATAGATAGATAGATAAATAGATAGATGATAGATAGACAGACAGACAGACAGACAGACAGACAGACAGACACAGACAGACACACAAAATTGAGGAGACTTCAGAAGGGAAACTCAAAAGTATAAAAATAAGAGACCAGACTGAGGAGGGCGTTTCGTTACATGTGACTGACCTGGGTTCAATCCCTGGCATCCTATATTCTTTCCTGAGCCTGCCAGGAGTACCAGGAGTAAACTCTGAGCACCGCTAGGTGTTCCCTCCCCCAAAATAAAATTACAAATTGAAATGTTGGGATGAGAATTGGGGATAAAGGCAGTAGATTTGTTGGAATTCAGCCTCTACTATGGCATTGGAAAGTTGTCTTGAATTTCTTTTATGGTTTTCTGAGCTGTACTCAGAGATAACTCTATTGGTGCCTGAAGGACCATGTGGTACCAGGGACTGAACATGGGTCTTCTGCATAGAAAAGCATGTCTCCAAGGCCCAAATGTGGGTATCTTTAAACTGTACTCACACTGATCACAGCCAAAGTAAATACACCCAAGATATAAAGTAACTGTTACTGTAAGTTGAAATTTCCTTAAATTAAAAGAATTTCTAGATAGTATAAAGTCTAGAGATGTTTTGCATGAAGAATTTTCAAGTATGGAACCCCTAAAGTAGAGCCCCAGCCTTACAACATATGAACTTTCCCCCCAAGTCAAAAAACAACATAGATTTTCTAGAAATACAACGGCTACATTAAGAGCAGATAATGTTATTTAATTGTAGTTTCAAATGGACATAAATTTCATGTCAAGATTTAAAAAATCCAAATTGAAAAATTCTAAAGCATGTTTTTAAGAATTGGAGAAACCTCTATGATGTATCTTTTACATTCTTTCCTGGGTTAATAATGGTGCGTGTGAGAGAAAACTCACAAAGTTAAACACAGAGGAAGATGAATTTGGATGGGCTCTAAGCCAGCCATGGAAAAACAGCAAATAAAAATATCTCTCCCTTGTAGGTGGTGCAGTATCTTGTGATTTCCGGCCCATCTACATTCCATCGCCTGCTGTGACTGCCTGAGACACAAAGGATGAGAAACTGCAGGCCGGGATGTAGGATGCACTCTTTGTCTTCTTTGGTGCATTTCCTCACAGCTAGCCAGCATCTGATCTAGAGATAACGGCACTGAGTTCAAGCATGCATTTCCTCTGCTGTCAGGAAGAGGAATTCGGCATTACCACATACCTATCAGACAAATGCTTTCTTATATTAATGAAGAATGTTTGCTAATGAGAACAGCCCTCCAGTGTTCCATCTGTATGGAAGGAGCACAGGCCCAGGGAGTGGTGAGTGGGGGATAGAGAGAGCAGCTAATTAGAACTCAGTTAGTTCTGCCTCAAGCTCTGGTTAGCCAGTCCAGGACCTTTGACTGTAAAAAAGATAATTTCCTCCATGCAGCTGTGGTTCTTTTTAACATAGGCAATTCTTTCCGTAAAGTATTTACTTGAAAGCATGATGTAGTTTTAAAAAAAAGCTTGCATGTTATTTGAACATACATCAGGCATATTTGTTCAATATATGTTCAAACTATATTTCCTGAATATTCAAGTGATATAATTGAACTTACTTAGTTGATTGATATGAGGCTACTGCTACTCATCTTCAATATCAGCTTCTATTTCTTCCTCTCTAAGTGTGAAACCTGCCCCCAAAGAGTTGAATTCAAAATTCTAAACCAGCAGCAATTCTGGACAAGAGTAAGAAACTTTTCTTGTCTTTTCCCCCAAAAGACAAGAATAAGAGGAGTTGGACCCCTAGCTCAACAACCCTTGTTTAGGTTTGCAGATAAGACAATCACTCCTGTTCCCACCAGCCTGCAATCTACCCTTTCATTCTTCCTAAAAATATGCGTCTCCTCTCTCTCTCTCTCTCTCTCTCTCTCTCTCTCTATATATATATATATATATATATACACACATATATATAGCAACAATAATTTTTTGTATTGTAAAAAGTGTCACAGTTCATTTAATATATGAGAAGATAAATTTTTGAGAATAAGGCTTTAAAGATTAAATATGATCGATCCTTCATTACTTCAGAGTATTTCATTTAAGTTGAAGAGTATCCTTTCACATTTTGGGTTATATTATTTATTTTAGGTTTGAGGAACACACCAAACAATGCGCAGGGTCTAGTTTTGGCTCTATGCTCAGGAGTGAAGCTAACAGTATTCAAAAGATCATATATGGAAGTAGGGTCACAGGATTGAGTGAGCAGGATGCAAGACAAGCACCTTAACCCCTGTACTATATTTCTGGCCTCATCCTATTAAAAACGGGGGGACAAAGAAGCTCGGCCACAGCAGTCAGTGCTCAAAAGTTAATACTGTTTTTGCACTCAGAAAATTTTCCTGACGGTGCTTGGGGAATCAATGTGATGTTAGGGATCAAAATCTGGTCATTTACAATGGGCATAGCGCTTGCCAGGAATTCAAACTTGGGTCAGCATGATGCAAGGAAACCATCTTACTCACTATACTATCTTCCAGCTCTCCCTATAAAATTTTTTAATCTTTCTTCTCAAGAGAAAAATAGAAGGAAACAAGAGAAGGCAGGTATGGGGCGCCAACTAGCTGAATTCATTACTATCACAGTCTCCTGCAGATGCCACTCCAAAATAGCTGCCCAGTAAAAGGCTTAGTAGGGCAAACCATAAATGTCTTCAAAAGATCTGAAATAAAATTTGAAATAACAATTTCAAATAAAAATCTGAAAATGAAAATCACTGAAATATGAGATAAGATTTTTATTAGGAGGGGAAAAAAATAACCCTCCTTAAAAAAGAAAAGATGGGGCCGGGCGGTGGCGCTAAAGGTAAGGTGCCTGCCTTACCTGCGCTACCCTAGGACGGACCACGGTTCGATCCCCCCGCGTCCCATATGGTCCCCCAAGCCAGGAGCGACTTCTGAGCGCATAGCCAGGAGTAACCCCTGAGCGTCACCGGGTGTGGCCCAAAAACCAAAAAAAAAAAAAAAAAAAAAAGATGACTTATCAAGAAGGCCAGGCAGGACTGGAGAAATAATAAGTACAGTGGGTCAAACCCTAGCCTTCTATGTGGTTGATCCAGGTCTGATCCTCAGCAACCCAGATGGCTCCTCAAGCACCACCAAGAGTAAGTTCTAAGTGGAGGGGGCTGGAGAGATAGCACAACAGTAGGGCATTTACCTGGCATGTGGCCGACCCAGGACTGATGGTGATTCAATTCCCAGCATCCCATATGGTTCCCCGGGGCCTGCTAGAAGCGATTTCTGAACAGAGCCAGGAGTAAACCCTGAACATTGCCGGGTGTGACCCCCCAAAAAAAGAAAAACTCGCCCCAAAAGAAAGTTCTGAGTGGAAAGGACACCAAGAACATCAACAGGAAGGGCAATTATTTGATGATAAGATAGGATTCACTGGTGTGGACAATTCATTTCTATCAGGACACTGAAACCTATTATAACTGTCATTTGGGACACAATCTTCTTTATTCCTTAAAAATGATAGGCTTTTCTGTTCATTTCAGGCTATTTGTCAGCATTCCTCAGTTATGCCCACTAAATAATAGCACATTAACCAAATAACAACAATCAAAGCATATTTTTTGGGGGGAGGGTCACACCCGGCAGTGTTCAGGGGTTACTCCTAGCTCTATGCTCAGAAATCGCTCCTGGCAGGCTCGGGGGACCATATGAGATGCCGCTATTTGAACCACCGTCCTTCTGCATGCAAGGTAAACGTCTTACCTCCATGCTATCTCTCCGGCCCCCAAAGCATATTCTTAAACATGCCCTGTGTTCCCTGCAGGATGAAATAACCCCTGGTTCAAAACAGGTGATTAATAATGAGCAAAAAGGTGCTACACAAGTTAGCTCAAAGGACTGAAGTGCATGCTTCTCATATGGGAAACCAGAGCCCAAACTGTGGTATCCATGGTCCTACAACTATCACTGTTGTGATAACAACCTCTAAGTGCAGAGCCAAAAGTAGACCATGCACAGCCAGGTGGCAACTCCCAAACAAAATGACCACAGTGATTACGTCAATAACAATGATAAGACAAAGAGTAAAGGGGTCGGAGAGATAGCATGGAGGTAAAGCGCTTGCCTCACGTGCAGAAGAACAATGGTTCGAATCCTGGCATCCCATATGGTCCCCTGAGCCTGCCAGGAGTGATTTCTGAGCATAGAGCCAGGAGTAACCCCTGAGTGCTGCTGGGTGTGATCCCTCCCCCCAAAAGAGACAAAGAGTAACTATATCAACAACAATAATAAAGCAATTTCAACTATTTCTCTATCCATCTGAGGACTTGGTGAAATAACCCTTAACATAGTTGCTCTAATTTTGTATACTTTATAGGTAATGAAACAGATTCAGAAAAATAGGGCCGGAGAGATAGCATGGAGGTAAAGCATTTGCCTTGCATGCAGAAGGATGGTGGTTCGAATCCCGGCATCCCATATGGTCCCCCAAGCCTGCCAGGAGCGATTTCTGAGCATAGAGCCAGGAGTAACGCCCGAGGGCCGCCAGATGTGACCAAAACAAAACAAAACAAAACAAAAACATGGACCACAGTCAGCAGTGCTAAGGGCTACTCCTGACATAAGTGACTGCCTGGTGCTGAGGATTGATTGAACCAAGGGGCTGGTCACAGATAAGGCAAACATCTTGACCCAACTCTATCTCTCTGGGCCAGGGAGCCAAGATTTTAAATAATACTAGTCTTACAACTGAGTCTCACTTGCTTAAAATACTATGTCTTTATGGGCCTGGGAACAATATTCATGGAAATATCAACATAAAAACTACTAACAAATGACAAGGTTATTGTTCTACAGTTAGGTCAGGCTTTGTGGTGGTTTATAAAACCAACAGAACTCTAGCCTCAAGTTCTAACCACGTCAATAATTGCGGACAGTTCTGTTCTTCATCACTTTGGACTTCCTAAGATTTTCTACGGGTCTTGGCTTTTTCTGTTTTATTTTAAGTAGAACCAGATATTTTGGTAAGTGAATTCTTTTCTTAGAACAATATTGACTTCATAGCTGACATTCAGCGGGGATGTGAGAGGTACATGAACAATATGTTTCATGGGTAATTTAGAGGGGAAGAAATGAAACAATGGGGGGATTTATGGTGGGAAAATGAGAGCAATACTCAGGGTGGGAATAATCTAAAGTACAGATATTTAATCTGAGGTAAATATTTGGATACAGGGAATTCCTGGGGACAACTGAGCCCATGGTTATAGTTCATCAGGGTCCATGAGTGGATTATTAAAAAATGCATTTACATTGAAATTCTAAGCTGTACATGCCCCCCAGAGTGGTGTAAAAACGCTGTCTAAGGTTTTATGTAGCGATGCTGTCGCAGACCGCGAGGACAAACTCTGATAGTGGACATAATTGACTGCACTGGGACCCTACACTTGTTTCCGGACACTTCAGCAGTTCCAATGTAGACAATAAATTTAAATTTCAGGCCAGAAGGACACCATAATAATTGTCAGCAGTCACAAAGGGAAGTTAAATAAGTAGGTGTGAGAATTTTAAATAAACCTCTACGAGGATCACAGAAAGTCAGTGTTCAAATAGCATTCAATTTTACCCTCCATGACAATATGGAAAGGACAGAATTTATATATATATATATATATATCAGGTGCACCAGGGTGATTAATAAAGGTGCTAGGAAAGAGACAATGAGCAATCTAATTTGAAAGTCTTTTATAAATGCTTTGGCAGCACTACTGTCTTTATTCTGCTCAGCCCTACTGTCCTGTAGAAATCCTGAAACACACAAAGATTATTTTTTATTGTGATGAACTCAAACACAAGATAGCATGCTTTCATTTGTAGCCAAATTATTCTCACTATTCTTAATCCTGGAGCTTGGAGGCCAGGGGAGAGAGAGGACAACACAGAAGCCACTTGGTAGTAGCCTGCTATAAAGGGGTGCCCAGTTACCGAAGTAAGCAGAATGGATATTATGGGTTCTTTACAAGTTTAAATTTGGGGTCTTACTCATTGATACTGAGGGGTGAGGAGAGTTATTTCCAGCTCAGTACTCAGAGGTTGTTCCTGGTAATGTCTAGGGAAATTAGGCAACATGGTGGATGAAGTCCAATACTTCAGCATGCAAAGAATGCACCAGGGAAACAAGTATCTCGGGCATCCAGGTCACCTTTGTCATATACATGAAACATTAAACACCACATACTCTCTTTTCTATAAGAGCCCAGGATGATCAAAACTTATCCAGAGGGTCATAGCAATAATATAGCAGGTAGAGCACTTGCTATAGCCAACTATATGCTTTGCATATAGTTCGGTCCCTGGCACTCCATATGGTCCCTTAAAATGACAGGAGTGATCACACAGCACAGAGCCAGGAATAAACCCTGAGTACCACTAGGTGTGACCCCAAAATACAAACATCAAACAAACCAAAAATGACCTGGATACTGTCTCCTCTGTGCTACCACACACTCCCCATTATAAATGCCCACCCCCAAACCCCAATCCTATTTCTTGTTACATATCCATTTTCACCCTCCCTCCTATCTGTCTCTCTCTCACTCGCTCTCTTTCACACACACATATATTCAATTTTTTTTCATGTTAGCACAAATAGAGGCACTAAAAATCTGTGTTAAATGAAAACTGTGCAATCTGTGGTGTCACATTCTAATGTAAGCTTGGTGGTATACACTGGCATGAACATGTTTAAGTTATTTCATTTATGATAGAAACACAAGTTATTCATTAAAGGTTTTTTGATTTGGCTTTGGTTTAATTGGGGGGGGGACCACACCCAGTGAGTTGTATTGGATAGTTACTCTGAGCTCTGTACCGAGGAATCAATCTTGGTGGGTTTGGGGGACCACAAGGGATGCAAGGGATTGAACTTGAATCAGCCATTAGGCAAGGCAAACATCCTCCACACTGTGCTATCACTCTGGCCCCTCATTAAAGGTTTTTGGTTGTTGTTTTTGCAGAAATGTTGTTTTGGGGCCACACTCAGCAATGTTTAGGGGTTACTCCTGGCTCTTCACTCATAAATGACTCCTAGCAGTGTTCAGGAAACCATACGAGCTGCCAAGAATTAAATCCTGACTGTCCTTGTGCAAGGTAAGCTCTCTACCCTCAGTTCTATCTTCCCAGCCCCTGAAAGGTTTATTTTTTTAAGTTTATTTATTTATTTATTTTGGTTCGGTGCTCACATCCTGCAGTGCTCAGGAGACCATATGGAATGTCAGAGATCAAACCTGGGTCACACATGTGCAAGGCAAGTATCCTACATGCTGTACTATCATTCTATTCCCAAAGGTGATTTGTGTGTGTGTGTTTTTAACAAAATGATCACCCAAGCACTGCCAGGAATAAGCATCACTGGTGTGGCCCCAAAACTAAAATCAAACAGTAAATACTACATATATCATGCTTGCATTTAAAGTGACATGAGGAAAATACTTTTTAATTTGAGCATTTGGCCACTAATAATCAAGTCAAACTAATAGCGGTATTTGAGAAACTGAGTCACTTTGGAAGACACCAAGAAAACCATTCATCCCAGTGACCTTCAAATCATGGAGGTGATAGGCTGCATCTCTGTGGCCAGCAGTGGTGTAACAAGCAGGATTTCTCTCCTCTTCTCTCTTTCCCACATACCTAAAAAAGGCTGGTGTGTCAGTAATGTCTCTACCAGAAAAGTAATACTTCCCAAAGGTTATTTCAAGGCAGGCTGTTAAATGAAACATGAGTAATTCCATTAGAGTGTTGATTAGGAACACAGGTCAGAAACTGCTCCAGACAAGAAACCAGTAACCACAATAAATACATGGAAATGAACTCCTACTTGACTCCCCAGAGAGAATTGAATGAACTGATGGGTGTTTCCCATCTCTTATTTCCAAGGATCCAGCAAAGGTTCCATCTCTGCTGGGAGTGCGAGGGAATCAGTTTCCAGGACAATCAGCCAAACAGATCAGAAAGAGCCTAGGAGGATCCTATGGCATAAATTAGATGTTTGAGGTCAATGAAATAAAGGCAAAGTAAGTACAAATCTCCCTACATGTACATGTACAGATAGCACATGATGGTAAACAATGGACATGGAACTGAATTATAACACATGCTACCACTGGAAGGACATAATACCCTTCTTTTTTTTTTTAACTTGATTTATTGATTGGTTTTTCAGCCATACCCAGCAGTGCTCAGGAATCAAACTGGGTCCCTTCGGGGTTGGCTGCATGCAAGGCAAATGCCCCACCACTGTGCTATCTTCTCTGGTCCTCATAATAACCTTCTTAACAATATAACTATATTATTCTCAGTGAACATAAATTCCTTTCCATGGCAATCTGAAGGTCTGCCTCCGAGTTCTGATGGTTTCCCAAAGATAGTGACTTTCTCAATTCACATATCTGCATGTGGCAAAAGACAGGTCCATTATGCCCTGATGCTTTGTTCAAAGCACATACCTTAATCATCCTGACCTGTCACTGATTGACTGGCATGCATCTCAGAGAAGAGGGATTAGTCCTACGTGCCCCACGCAACCGCAACCCACCACCACCACATACATACAAAGTCAAATGAAGTCTTTGCTAGGATCCACAGAAACTTCTGGTGCCTTCATTGGCTCATTGCCATATCTGACTCATATTCCACATTGCACTCTGAACCATGTAGGTTGTTAAAAATAAAACAGGAGTAATGTATCTTGCAAGCACAAACACTAATACTATTAGAAACCAGTTGGCTTCAGTCATAAAAATAATTTGTTAGTAGAAATGCCATTCCTTAGCCTGGGCTCATTTCTACACTATCTCTCTTGTTCTTTAAGAACCTGCCATGCAACTCTCTTTCCTCTACTGAAAGTACTCTGCCCAATTTTATCCATTAATCTAGACTAGATCCTAAGTATCATCTCCTTAGAAAAGTCTTTATCAGACCTTAAAAACAATGGGATGGAGGAGCCGGAGCAATGGCACAGTGGTAGGGTATTTGCCTTGCACCAGGCCAACCCCAAATGGACCCTGTTAAAATTCCCAGCATCCAATATGGTCCCTTGTGCCTGCCAGGATAGATTTCTGAGTGTAGAGCCAGGAGTAACCCCAATCCCCCCTCCCAAAAAAAAAAAAAACCAAAAACCAATAACAATGGGATAGAAAACAATCCTAATCCCCTTCCCCAGGTCCACTGACCCAATTCCAGTAACTTCTTTATGTCCTTCCTGTTACCTCTCTCTCTGTAACTACATTTATTTTTGTCTTTTTTTTCTCCCTGCATAAGCTCTATGTATTAATCTCCACAAGAAACAGCATACCACAGAGGTGCTCCATACAGTATCCTCATTGCAATGCAAGTACCTGCCACGAAGCAGGCATTTAACACACATTTGTTGGATAATTAATCCACTGGCTTTACACAAATGTTTGATGAATAATTTAATGAATAGCTACATATTTTCCTAATCATCTGGAGGCTAGAGCTGTCATAACAATATACCATAGAATAGGTGGCTTAAAAAAATAGGAACTTAATTCTCACAGTGCTGAAATTAAAGCGCCAATCGATTCTGTCCTGAGAAGTGCTCTCTTCCTGCCCATTCAACCTCAAGGGGCAGTGAAGGAGGGTGGGAGAAAAGCTACAAAAAAAAAAAAAAAAAAAGACAAGAGCACAGGTGGGCCAGTCACACAATAACTGTCTCTTTTATATCAGAACATGAATCTCCTCCAAGGGTCCCACACATTACGTGTTTATCTAATATTATTTGCCTCCTAAAGATCTTCCATCCAATTACCATCACTCTGAGAGGGCATTAACATAGAACTCAAGGTGGGATGACAACCATTCCAACTAATAATAATACCTATAGACAAAAGCAAGCAAGCAAGCAAAACAGAAAACCCATTTATTTTCAGCTTCTGGAAACTTAACGTAGAAAATGTTCTAAATATTGAAGTATCAAAATATCAAAGCAATTCTATAGCAAAGAAAAAGCTCTCATCATACTAATTCCCAGGCAGTCTTCCCAAACAGTCTTTGCAGTTGAGCATTTGCTGTTCTTGTTCCGGTTTATTTATCTTTCCCTTAGTTTTATTGGTTCAGTTCCTACTTACTGATGGTATCAATGAAGAGAATGTCTGCTTACATTCCATGTAAGAGTCTAGAAGATTAGTGTAAAAATCTGGATTAGAGCGATTATTTTTGTGGGTGGGGGGGAGGTTTGGTTTGATTTTTACTTTTATTGAACATCTTTTGGCTTGTCTGACAAGTCCAGAAGCCAACTTTCTTCTTGGGAAGCTTCCTGCCAGACGTAAAAGGAGCCTGAAGTAGTCATGTTTGATCTTGGGATACAAGTTCCACCCGCTGTCCAAAGAAGATCCTCTAACCCACACTTGGCAACACAAAACCACTTTGCAGGAAATGTGGGACAGTGCCTGAAAGCCTGTTAGGCAGTCTCTGTGGGTGGCAAGAAATGTAGAAAGAATTGAGAGTGCTAAGTGTTTTCCACCACATGAAAGCAGCTCTGCGGAAAGAGAAGAGATAGGAAAAAAGAAAAAGGGCGAGAGAGAAAGGAAAGAGAGAACAATGGAAAAAAGCAACAGGAGAGGAAAAGAGAAGGAAGAGAGGTGGGAAAGAGCAAGAACAAAAAGCACAAGGAAAAAAGCAGCAAAAAAGAAAAAGGAAAAAAAAACCTAAAGGGGGCTGGTGTAGTGGCGCAAGCAGTAGGGCGTTTGCTTTGCATGTGCTTACCTAGGACAGACCTCAGTTTGATCCCCCAGCATCCCATATGGTCCCCCAAACCAAGAGTGATTTCTGAGTACATAGCCAGGAGTAAACCCTGAGCATCACCAGGTGTGCCCCCCCACCCCAAATCTCAAGGACTCTCCAGGTCCAGGTTCCTATTCATATCATAGCAAGTACCAGCTCATGCCTGGCCCAGGTTGGCATAAAAAAAAAAAAACCCTCAGTATAATAAAGATTTTTTGAAGGGAGATTTCACCCTATGGTGCTCAGGGATTACTCCTGGCTCTGCACTCAAAAATTACTCTGGCAGGCCTGGAGGACCATATGGAATGCTGGGAAATCGAACCCGGATCAGCTGTGTACAAGGCAAACACTCTGTCAGCTGTGCTATTGCTTCTCTTTTTCTACATTTTTTTTTTGTTTTGTTTTGTTTTTGGTTTTTGGGCCACACCCGGCGGTGCTTAGGGGTTACTCCTGGCTGTCTGCTCAGAAATAGCTCCTGGCAGGCACGGGGGACCATATGGGACACTGGGATTTGAACCAACCACCTTAGGTCCTGGATCTGCTGATTGCAAGGCAAACGCCGCTGTGCTATCTCTCCGGGCCCCTCTTTTTCTACTTTTATTTAAGCCGTATCTTCACTTCTATTTAATTCACTGACTGCAACCTAATATTTATGCTCTAATTTCCTAAGAAAACGTGTTGTTTTTTTTTAAAAATATGGACCGCTTCACAAATTTGCATGTCATCCTTGCAAAGGGGCCATGCAAATCTTCTCTGTATCATTGCGAATTTAGTGTATGTGCTGCCAAAGCAAGCACAGAATATTTGGATTTTTGTATAATTTACACATGTATTATATACACATAATTTTCCTCCTTTTGTTCAAACTCCAGAAAAACTCTGGAAAGAGGGGGTAATATGGTGTCCAAAAACCTCTTGAACTGACTTGTGTATTTCAGTAACTTAACACTAACATCTTAGAAGTATTTCCTAAAAAGAAAATAAATAAAGGGAGCAGGAGAGATAGTACCGTGTAAGGTATATATATGCCTTGTATATGGCACTCCATTTCTTCTCTGGGTCCAACAAAAAAGAAAATGGTAAAAGGAAAAAGGAATTAGGCTAATGAAACAGGTTTTTCAGTGTGCAGATAATTAATGCAGCAATAAAAAGGCCATTTTATCACACTCACAAGTCAATGTAGGTGCAAAAGAAAAGTTGGCACATGCAGGAGTTCCAGACATCAACCATAGTTTTGCTACTGCTATAAGTCTAATCTACCTATTCCTATTGCAGACAGCGCTTCCCAGGAAGGTCAATTTTATGGTGGGGCAGGTTGTTATGAGTGCTAAACTAATTTTAAAACACACACACACACAATAAAAGAAAAAAACATTTTTCCTAGAAACTAATGAATAAAGTACAGGACAATTTATATGTTAGCAATGCCACTTGGTATTCTCTTTGCCAAAGTCTAGATAACATAAAACGATGGGCATAAAATAAGCAGTTAACATTGATTTGTCTTTTTTAGGAAAGAGAAATGTGCAAACTCAACTTTATTTATGTAGGGGAAAAAATATAAAAAAAGAAATCAGGTTATCACTGGGACATGACAGGTGCCAGAACTGCTTTCTCCCTCTCTCTTCTTTGTATCCCACCAGGCCCAACTGTCCCTACTCCTTCAAGAACCAGCATGAGTGAGAACTCTGGCAGACTTCATGATACACATTTCTCCAACAAAAACTGCTTAAAAAAATTTGAGAAGACTTCCTGATCATCTACACTCACAATCAAACAAACCAAATGGAGCCAATGAGATTCTAGAGATAGCCTATGAACATGACCCTTATTTAGAAAAAATTAAAGATCTGGAAGCATAGCTCAGCAGCAAATCTATGTGTGAGGTCCTGGGTACCATCTCTAGCACCAAAGAGAAAAAAAAATGGAAAAATAAGAAGAAAAGATACACTGAACAAAAAAGAGAATGGTCTCAAATGCTATGAGGATAATCAGTTTCTACCTTTCTGGAAAAAGACTTCACTCGGCAGAGAACTCTTTGGAATTTCTGTTTTCAGCCAATGGCACAGATAATCCAGCAGACACTAGGGTTCTCATCTTTGAAAAACGTGATGATAATAATATAGTCCTCTCCCAGTTTCACCTGTATAAGGTAACAATGAGAGAACCTTCCTCTTAAGATACAACTTCAGTAATATAAGGCCTATAAAATGTTTCTATGCCAATATCTGGCACAAAATACTCCCAATGGAAGTGTTTTTGGCTAATATCACCCTAAACCCTAGAAGTTTAACCAGTATTTACCCCTCACCTCGCTTGCAGAAAGTGCCTGAAGCTGTCACCAGAGTTCAGGCCTCCAAAAGGGCATCCATGAAATCCAGTATTTAATGTGGTCAGAAATGACTAATCTAGGACCAGAGCAATAGTACCGTATTTTCCAGCATATAAGACGACTTTTGAAACAAAAAAAAGTCAACCAAAAATTGGGGGTCATCTTATACACCGAGTATATCCCGAAAAATGTTTCAATATGCCGCTAAACAAAAATTGTCTGAATATTGCCACAAAACGAATTTTCCAACTCAATCCTGCACCAAGCACTGCAAGGCTGCTTGGACCGTCTCTCTAACTCAGCCAATCCAAGCAGGCTTTTTATGCATGCAAATCAGACAATGTTCTGGACCCAAATCTACACTGTAAAAAGCCTGCTCAGATTGGCCAGAGTCAGAGAGGAAGTCTATTACGGTATAACCTTTGCTTGTTGTGATTGGCTCCCTTTGGTACATGAACACAGGAACACATGCAGCACATGCAGCACAGAAACGTTCTGTCTGATACAGCGAATATAGGCCTAAACCTATGTTTTAACTGCAAAATTATGGGGTCGTCTTATACGCCCAGTCGTCTTATATGCCAGCAAATACGGTACACTGGGTAGGGCCTTGCATGCAACTCATCCAAGTTGGATCCCTAGCACCCTATATAGACCCCTGAGCCCACTAGGAAAGGCTCTTAAACAACTGTATATCCCCATTTATCACCACTAGAGAACACCTTGCTCCACAATCATGGGATTAGTTGAAAAACCCTCATAACATCATAATGTTAATAAAATTTTTATGGTGGAAAGTAGGGGGAAAAATGCCTTTAGTCCTGATGGTGGGTTTGGAGTTGGAACACTGCGAGCCTAAAACTCTATTATCTACAGCTTTGTAAATCATGGTGAATAAATGATTTAAAATGAAGGGAAGATATGTTTTATGGCTTTCAGAAATGGTGATAATTCAGGTTTCAATTTTATAATAATTTTACTTGATCATTTTAAAACATAGACATAACATGGCTCATTTATATAACCAGTTGCTAAGAGTCTTGGCATTTTAATAAGTGGTTATGAAAACATACCCTCTGAAAGAAAACAGTAGTGTTCACTGAGAGGAAAAGGATGGATGAAGCTCATAAAATTTAACTGCTTTTGAGTTTTGATTTGGGAAAAGCCACATGATCATCCACTTGGGAAACCAATATATTGCTAAATCCTAAGTAGAGTTCCCAGTCTCATGAGAGGAGAAGCAGCGGAAGCAGCTTTCTTCAACCTTTTTTTATACCTTTAGGCTGGCACTAATCAGATATATCAGTGTGAAGGAACTAGCCGCCAACCAAAAGGTAAAAAAGACCAGAGGTCTTCAACCTTCTATACCTGAAACCAGCAACAACCCATGGAGTGATGGCTGAAGACCAAGGTTCCAGGAACCAGGAACAAACTGCAAAACAATTATCAGCATTGAAATTACAAACTCCTGTCAACTTCCAGAACCATAAGTGATTCAATAAGAATTTATTTTCTCAATGTCTGACAAGTCTAGACCAGGTAGTCTGGCAATAAGGTGGTCTGCCTTAATCCTGGGTCAGTCTAACAAGATTTCATTGATTGTAATTTTGCTTGATCATTTTACTAAGAAAGCACAGCAATAAACTTTATTGTATACAATTCACATTCTATAAAAATCTTCATGCTTCCAAATATGTCCCCACTTATTTGACATGAGTGCCTAAATTCTCACTTTGATTTACCATTGGATATGGTCAAAAGAATATTTAGATTTTTTTTTTTTTTTTTTTGGTTTTTGGGCCACACCCTGTGAGGCTCAGGGGTTACTCCTGGCTATGCGCTCAGAAGTTGCTCCTGGCTTCTTGGGGGACCATATGGGACGCCGGGGGATCGAACCGCGGTCCGTCCTAGGTTAGCGCAGGCAAGGCAGGCACCTTACCTCCAGCGCCACCGCCTGGCCCCAAAAGAATATTTAAAAGTTCCTAGAAGACCAGAGCAATAAGTACAGTGGGTAAGGGCACTTGTTTGACACATGCAGTCATGAATCATGGATTCTTTTTTTTTTTTTGGTTTTTTGGGTCACACCTGGCGGTGCTCAGGGGTTACTCCTGGCTGTCTGCTCAGAAATTGCTCCTGGCAGGCACGGGGGACCATATGGGACACCAGGATTCGAACCAACCACCTTTGGTCCTGGATCGGCTGCTTGCAAGGCAAATGCCGCTGTGCTATCTCTCCGGGCCCCGAATCATGGATTCTATCCTCGGCTACCCAATGGGTCCACTGAGCCTGCCAGGAGTGATCTCTGAGTGAAGCTTGGTGTGATTCCAAAACAAAATAGTCAATTAATCCAAGTTCTCAGAAAGGAAGGGGAGAAAATTCACAAAATTATAAGTACTGTAGTATCTCAACTATAATATTTCAACAATAATTCCATTAAGAAAGTATAGCAGGGGCCGGAGAGATAGGATGGAGGTAAGGCATTTGCCTTGCATGCAAAAAGATTGTGGTTCAAATCCCAGCATCCCTTATGGTCCCCTGAGCCTGCCAAGAGTGATTTCTGAGTGTAGAGCCAGGAGTAACCCCTGAGCGCTGCTGGGTGTGACCCAAAAATAAAAAAATAAATAAAAAAATAAAGAAGAAAGAAAGAAAGAAAGAAAGAAAGAAAGAAAGAAAGAAAGAAAGAAAGAAAGAAAGAAAGAAAGAAAGAAAGAAAGAAAGAAAGAAAGAAAGAAAGAAAGAAAGAAAGAAAGAAAGAAAGAAAGAAAGAAAAAGAGAGAGAGAGAGAAAGAGAGAGAGAGAAAGAAAGAAAGTATAGCAGACAAGGGTTAGAGAAAGGAGAAAACAGAGAGACAGAGCACTTGCCTTACAAATGGAGGACCCGTGTTCAATGCCCATATAGTCCACAGAGCTTGCCAGATTCCTGATTACAGAGCCAGGAGAAACCCTGAGCATCACAGGGTATGGCCCAGGAAACAAAAAGAAACAAAAAAGCGTAGCAGACTACATATTAATATAATTTTCAAAATAAAATCTATTTTATTATTAAATATATCAATAGCTATTAAGTGTGTATGTGGTAGGGAGTGTCGAAAGTATTTTATGTACTTTGTCTTAATTTACATTTATTTCAAAGTAAGCATCATTATCTGCTTTTACTCAGGAAGCAACAAAAGCTTAGACTGGATCTATAATTGAACCAATGTCCTTCAGCTAGTAAATAAAGGAGAAAATGCAAGCTCATTTAATTCCTGAAATTGAGCTCCAGCATCATAACTCTACTATCTCTTTCCATGTAGATTCCAAAGAAACTTGATTAAAGTAAAACAAGGACACAGTTCAAGGACACTAATGGGTATATTAAAAACAAAATATGGGCAATAACAATTACACTGTGAATGGGATATTTGCCTTACATGGGGCCTACGTGGGTTTGATCTCCAACATTCAATGTGGCTCCACAGCACCAGGAGTAAGCCCTGAGTACTATTGGGTGTGGTCAAAATAAAACTAAATATTATCATCTAGAATGGTATGGTGAATATTAACAGTGGAATTGAATCATGGAGAGATATTTTGTTTTTATGTCAGAACATCACCAATCAACCCCCATTTTCATTCCCATTGGTTTCAGCAATAGAGATTTTAAGTGTTCTCTGCTGATTTTAATGGGCAGTCAAGGTTTAAAACCGCCAGATTTTTTGGATTTGGGGTAAAAAAATAAATGATAGTAGAAGAGGCTAAGTGACCAAAATGGAGCTTTAGAAATCTCAATGCAGCATCAAACAATAAAATTCCTTAGTGATGGAAATGGTCTATAATTTGAACAATTCAATGTGACAATCACTAGCTACAAGACTAATTAATGTGTATGAAGAAGTAAATTCTAGAATTTGCCTAATTCAAAGTAATTTAAGTATAAGTGACCAGATGAAGAAGTGGCTAGTAAACTGAACAGTACAGACCTAGATGTCCAGCATAGTGACCTACTGGGTTGGTCTGAAATGGGTCTAGGTATGTGCACTCTAAACATAAGGCTACTTATTATCTCTATCAGCTACTAGAAAGGTTGGACTTTCCAAAATGGAAATAATTTATTTTTGTTAACAACTTAGATGCTTTCCCAAAGCATTGTACAGATAAAATGCAATCCCTCTAAAGATACCCATGACATTCTTCAAAGAAGTGGATCATAAACTCCTGAAATTCATTTGGAACAAAACCACCTATGAATAGCTAAAGCAATTCTTGGGAAAAGAAATATGGGAGGCATTACTTTCCCCAATTTTAAATTGTATTACAAAGCAATACTTATTAAAACAGCATGGTATGAATGAATGAATGAGGGAACTGGAAAGCCTGTCTGGAGTACAGGTGGGAGTGAGGTGGGATGGGGGGAGATTTGGGACATTGGTGGTGGAAATGTTGCACTGGTGAAGGGGGGTGTTCTTTACATGACTGAAACCTAATCACAATCATATTTATAATCAAGATGTTTAAATAAAGGAAAAAATTAGGAATGGAGTTTTAGCTAATCTAACTATACTACTCCTAGATATCTAGCCCTAAAACTCATAAACATGAATTTTAAGAAGTTTGTATACCCATGCTCATTATTTTCTTAGTATAATGTCTAGGATATAAAAACAATAATAAAAAAAAAACAGCATGGTACTGGAATAAAGATAGATCCTCAGGTCAGTGGAATAAACTTGATTATTCAGAAATGTTCTCCAAGTACACAATCACCTAATCTTTGATAATGGGGCGAGAAATGCAAAATGGAGCAAGGAAAACCTCTTCAATAAGTGGTGTTGGCACAACTGGTGAGCCATTTGCGAAAAAGCAAACTCAGACCTCCATCTACCACCATATACAAAGATCAAATCCAGGTAGATTAAAGACCTGGATATCAGGCCTGAAACCATAAAGTAAACAGAACAACACGTAGGTAAAACACTCCATGAGGCATCTTCAAGGAGGAAATAGCACTCTCCAAACAAGAGGAAGTAGACAGAAATATATTAAGCTGAGAAGCTTCAGCATCTCAAAGAAAATAGTGCCTAGGATACAAAAACCACCCACAGAATGAGAAAAACTATTCACCCAATACCCATCAGATAAGGGGTTAATATCAAAAACATACAAGGTACTGACAGAACTTAACAAGAAAAAAAAAACATCTAACCCCATCAAAAAATGGGGAGAAGGGGGGCCAGAGAGATAGCATGGAGGTAAAGCATTTGCCTTGCATGCAGAAGGTCAGTGGTTCAAATCCCGGCATCCCATATGGGCTTTCAGGAGCAATTTCTGAGTGTAGAGCCAAGAGTAACAACCCCTGAGCGCTGCCGGGTGTGACCCAAAAACCAAAAAAAAAAAAAAAAAAAAATGGGGAGAAGAAATGATCAGACACTTCCTCAAATAAGAAATAAGAATTTACAAAAAAAAAAAAAAAAAAAGTATTGCCAAAAGACACATGAAAAAATGCTCCACATCACTAATCATCGGGGAAATGTTAATCAAAACAATGATGAAGTACCATCTCATACCACAGAGACTGGCACACAACACAAAGAACAAGAAATATCAGTGCTGGTGGGATGTGAAGTGAAAGGAACTTTTATTCACTGCTGGTGGGAATCCCATCTAGTCCAGCCTTTATGGAAAACAATATGGAGATTCCTCCAAAAACTGGAAATTGAGCTCCATGATCCAACTATACCACTCCTAGGGATATACAAAAATCCAATACAAAAATCCCTTCCTCACACCTAAATTCATCACAGAGCTATTTACAATAGCCAGACTCTGGAAACAACCAAGATGCCCTTCAACAGATGAATGGCTAAAGAAACTGTGGTACATATACACAATGGAATATTATGCCGGCGTCAGGAGAGATGAAGTCATGAAATTTTCCTATTCATGGATGTACATGGAATCTATTATGCTGAGTGAAATAAGTCAGAGGGAGAAGAGATAGAAACAAAATAGTCGGGGCCGGGCGGTGGCGCTAAAGGTAAGGTGCCTGCCTTGCCTGCGCTAACCTTGGACGGACCGCGGTTCGATCCCCCGGTGTCCCATATGGTCCCCCAAGCCAGGAGCAACTTCTGAGCACATAGCCAGGAGTAACCCCTGAGCGTTACTGGGTGTGACCCAAAAACCAAAAAAAAAAAAAAAAAAAAAAAAAAAGAAAGAAACAAAATAGTCTCACTCACCTATGGGTTTTAAGAAAAATTAAGGACTTTATTGTAATAATGCCCAGAGACAATAGAGGTGAGGACCGGAAGAACCAGCTCACAATATGAAACTCACCACTAAGAGTGTTGAATGCAGTTAGGGAAATAACTACACTAACAACTATCATGACAATCTTAATGAGTGAGAGAAGTAGAATGCCTGTCTCGAATACAGGCAGGGGTTGGGAAGGAGGGAGCGGGGGCATTGGTGGTGGGAATGTTGCACTGGTGAAGGGGTCTGTCTGGTGTTCTGTTTATAACTAAAACCCAATTACAACCATGCTTGTAATCATGATGCTTAAATAAAGATAAATAAAAATATTTTTAAAAAGGCTGGAAGAAGTGTAAAGAGGAGGGATAATGACATGAAAGATTAATAAAGTTTCAGAAAATAACAACAAAAAAAACCTTAAATGCTGTGTGTGTGTATGTGTGTGTGTGATCAATGCTACTGAAAATGTATATAATCTAGTCAATCAAAATATTTTGAGGCTACAACTCTTCAGGATCATTCCCGATTAATTCTATATACACAAGTACCAATTGTTCGTCTTGACTATCCTAAAGAAATGTAGAGTTTAGGATGTGAGAAACTGTGTATTGTTATCTCTTTGAGAACTACTACTTTCTATCTTTGAAGCTATGTTACAGTCAAGGAACAAGGGTTGATATAAGTTACAGTCTACAGTAATCAGAAATACATTTCATTTCTATCTCTCAGATGTATTATATTCTGTGTACCAGGCTATTAGATTCCTGGACTTGAACTGTGTGGTATTACACAAATCAGTAGAACAAATCAAAAAATGCACAAAGTCCTATTTTGTCAAAAAATGACATACTTTTAAGGCAAGTACAGGATACTTGAACTTTACATCAGATGTTAACATATACCTGAATTTAATTTAATTTAGAAATGACTTGCTGGGACAGGGAGAAATAGCAAGAAAGTATGGCATTTGCCTTGCATGCAGAAGGTCGGTGGTTCAAATCCTGGCATCCCATATCCCCTGAGCCTGCCAGGAGCGATTTCTGAGTGTGGAGCCAAGAGTAATCCCTGAGCGCTGCTGGGTGCAACCCAAAAACCAAAAAAAAAAAAAAAAAGGAAATAACTTGCTAAAAATTATAATCTGCTAGTTGTATTGTGAATGTCATCATCATTTAAAATGATTTATTAGTACTTGAGTGGCCCTTGCAAACACACACACACACACACACACACAGTGTCTATGGATCTACATTTATCTCTATATCACAGCAATGCTGAAACCTGCCCATGGTACCTACCATTTAAAAAAAATAATAAGATCTTTGTTTGACAAATTAAATAGTCAAAAAATAAAAGCCACAAAGTTTATATACTTTTCATAACTCAGTGACATACTTGAACGTCTTCCCACATCACAAAATGAAGCCAGGTTCACAAATGAATAGCAATCAGAATAGAGAGTAGGAGTGATCTATGGTACTTACTGATATGTCCAGTTCATCATATGCTTGAAGGACACAGCTATTCTCTGCTATTTCATCTAAGTAATAACTACACTCTGGCCATGGTAAATATCATTTTTATGACAGTAATGAAATGGAAGCGTTTGCCAGTGTTTTTAAGCTAATGACAAAGCAAATGTAATAGAACAAGACACAATGGTCTAATAAAAACGAAAAGCAAATCCTAAAAGAAATTTGGACTATGGTAATGGCCTAAAGCAGTCATTTCCAATGCAAGAGACCATGATATCTTCAAATTATTCTTTTCTAGTTACACAGTGAAAGCCAAAAGACATAACACTTTAACTGCACTCAAAGAACTAAGTGAAATTATCTTTTTTACTTCCTTACTTTAGTTGAGAGGATGTTTGCTTAAGGGAGCTCCAACTCTATACTCCAAAGGGATTTCAGGGCTGTTCAGCTGTGCTCAAGGAATATGTGGTGGCAGGGATCAAACCGAGGCCTCCCATTTGGAAAACATGCACCTAAGCCTTGTGAGCCATTTCTTGATTCAACTTCCATTTTTTTTTAAATAGGCTTAAAAAGAGCTGTGATTTGTTTTTAGTTTTTAGTTTTCTAAGCAGTTGATTTATGTGTTTGTTTATTTATTGGTTTAGGGGCCACACCTGGTGATGCTCAGGGGTTACTCCTGGCTCTATGCTCAGAAATCGCTCCTGGCAAGCTCGGGAAATCTTAAGGGATGTCAGAAATCAAACTGAGTTCATTCTGAGTTGGCTGCATACCAGGCAAATGCCCTACCACTGTGTTGTCCCCACAGCTGTGATATATATTTTAAACAAACAAAAAATCTATATCATTTAACATTACCATGATCTAAATATGTTGGTTCATTGGTGTTCCATGGATTACTTTATATATTTTTCTGCCAAAACATTCAGTGTGCTCTGAGGCAGTTCTTCTGCACATCTCATCCATAGGATTCAATTAAACAATGATATATGGGGTCAGAGAGATAACATGGACGTAAGGCATTTGCCTTTCATGCAGAAGGTCATTGGTTCGAATTTCGCATCCCATATGGTCCTCCGAGCCTGCCAGGAGCAATTTCTTTTTTTCTTCTTTTTGGGCCACACCCGGCGATGCTCAGGGGTTACTCCTGGCTGTCTGCTCAGAAATAGCTCCTGGCAGGCACAGGGGACCATATGGGACACCGGGATTCGAACCAACCACCTTTGGTCCTAGATCGGCTGCTTGCAAGGCAAACGCCGCTGTGCTATATCTCCGGGCCCCAGGAGCAATTTCTGAGCGTGGAGCCAGGAGTAACCCCTGAGCACTGCCAAGTGTGACCTAAAAACCAAAAACCAAACAAACAAACAAAAAAACCACAATGATTTATTGAGGCTCTATTTAAAAGCATCATACCTGAGGTCACAGCTTTAGAATTTTTGCCTTGCATATAGCTGACCCAGTCCAATCCCTGACACCCCATATGGATTCTTAAGCCATAACAGGAGTGACCTCTGAGCACAGAGCAAAGAGTAAGCACCGAACACTGCAAGTGTGGCTCCAACTCCCTCCCAGAAAAAAACTGTCACACTAAATGGTGGAGATAAAAGACAAACATGGTATATTCAAAGATATAGTGTAATAATATTTAGATAGATGTACATCTGAATAAGAACTAACAGATGCTAGAAAGGAAGTAAATAAAGAATGGTATCAGAATATAGAGAAGAAGGGTTGCAGTGAAGATGAGTTGTTGGTCCAGCCTAGATATCAGAATGGCTTGGGATGGGACTAGGACTAAATGACAGAACGTAGTATTTGTATGTATAAGGATCTGGGTTTGATACCCAGCATCACAAAATAAAACAAGAAATTAGAAAAAGCTTCCTGAAAATGGCAGCAGCATAGTAAAGGTTAAGAAGCTAACATGCGGGGCCGGAGAGATAGCATGGAGGTAAGGCGTTTGCCTTTCATGCAGGAGGTCATCGGTTCGAATCCCGGCGCCCCATATGGTCCCCTGTGCCTGCCAGGAGCAATTTCTGAGCCTGGAGCCAGGAATAACCCCTGAGCACTGCCAGGTGTGACCCAAAAACCAAAAAAAAAAAAAAAAAAAAAGAAGCTAACATGCTACCCTGAATGAAAATTTTTGTCAGCTGGAAGGAAGAGGAGGAGAAGGATGGGGAGCTGGAGGTGGGAGGGGAGAAACGCGAGTTCAAAGTTAGGCCAGAGAAGGAGCAGGAGGTAATGACTGAACAACTTGTACATCTTAAGGAGTTTCAACTTTTATCCTGACAGAATTATGAAGCCAGATTTGACTTTTATAGGATGGCTGTTCCATCAGCCTTCGAGGCAGAAAACTGGAGCCAAAATGTAGTTCTCTCCCAGAAAAAAGATTATCACAAACTCCAGGAAAGAATTATGCTGACTCACATTTTTTTATGCTGACTCACTTTAACTCATGCTAGAAAATATAGCTTGTTTACATTACCTGTTCAGGCAAGAAAAAAAAAAGTTTCTATCGTTTGTCAAAAATGCATATATTTTCCATCAACAGAATACAATCTTTGAGGTATCTTAAAATCAATGAATCAATTTGCATTAAATTTTATGAACTCTGGGGCCGAAGAGATAGCATGGAGGTAAGGCGTTTGCCTTACATGCAGAAGAACGGTGGTTCAAATCCCGGCATCCCATATGGTTCCCTGTGCCTGCCAGGGGCGATTTTTTAGCATAAAGCCAGAAGTAACCCCTGAGTGCTGCCAGGTGTGACCCCCCCAAAAAAAAACACCAAAATAAAAATTGTATGAACTCTTTTTCTTTCCCACCATCCTCACACTAGTGTCCTGGTGATCAAGTAGTCTAATTGCTGAGTTGCATCTCCCCCAGAATCCTAACTCTATCGATAGAATAGAACCTCACAGCATTAAGAGAGTGAAAAGTGGGCCCAGAGAGAGAGCACAGCAGCATTTGCCCTGCAAGCAGCTGATCCAGGACCAAAGGTGGTTGGTTTGAATCCCATATGGTCCTCTGTGCCTGCCAGGAGCTATTTCTGAGCAAACAGCCAGGAGTAACCCCTGAGCAACACCGGGTGTGGCCCAAAAACCAAATAAAAAAATAAATAAAAAAATAAATAAAAAAATAAATAAAAAAATAAATAAATAAATAAATAAATAAAAGCGTGAAAAGTGGGGCCGGAGAGTTAGCAGGGAGGCAAGGCATTTGCCTTTCATGCAGAAAGATGGTGGTTCGAATCTCAGTATACCATATGGTCCCCTGTGCCTGCCAGGAGCGACTTCTGAGTGCAGAGCCAGGAGTGACCCCTGAGCGCTGCTGGGTATGACCCCAAAAAAAAAAAAAAAAACAAGAGAGAGTGAAAAGTAAAATTGATAAACAAGAATAATAGGATAGCAGATAGGGCATTTGCTTTGCACATGGTTTCACTTGGGCTTGATACTCTGCATCACATATAGTCAATCCCCCAAATCCACCAGAATGATCCCTGAAAGCAGAACCAAGAATAAACCCTGAACACAGTGGGGTGTGGCCCCAAAGCAAACAAACAAAAAATTGAGGAATAAAAGCAGATTGGACAAGTCATCTTAAATCCTTAGCTAAATTATGCATGTGCATTGAGCAACTACATGGTATTCTCACTGGCATATTTGTCTAGAAACATCTCACTGGACCACTCCCAGTAGTGTTTTTGATTTTTTTTAATGGTTTTTGGGTCACACCGGCAGCGCTCAGGGGTTACTCCTGGCTCTATGCTCAGAACTCACTCCTGGCAGGCTCAGGAGACCACATGGGATGCGGGGAGTCGAACCACCGACCTTCTGAGTGCAAGGCAAACACTCTACCTCCATGCTATCTCTCCGGCCCCATCTTTGATATATTAATCAGTTGACAGGTTTTAAACAGAAGTACTAGAATATCTAACAATCAGCACCAAATAGAAAAAAATCTTTATGCTGTTCAAGTATTCCAACATAAAAAGAGGAGGGGAGAACCACATTTTAAGCTATTGCTGTCTACAACAATTAAGAATCTATTTTTTTCTGTCTTTCAGCTTACACTGCATAAAATTACCATATTGGGGGAAATCCTCAGAGATGAGTCCCTAGAGTTTATGCCATAAAGAAACGATTTTATGGGTTGGAAAGATAAATACAGGGGTTGAGCCATTTACCTTGCATGTGGCCAACCCAGGTTTGATTTCCAGCACATATGGTCACCTAAGTCCTGCCAAAAGTAAGTCCTAAGCAAAGCCAGATGTGGACCCAAAACAACCCCCCCCAAAAAATAAGCATAAACCATTTTAGAAGCATACTTGTTATTTTTAAGATTTATGTGAGATCTTCTTGTTTACAATCTATGATCACAATGAGGTGATCATTCTCTGTATTGAAGGGTAATGTATAAAAGAGGCAGAGAATGGATAATGATTAGATATGTCTATACCATGAGTACTGTTTTCAGTCAAATGTAAAAACATCTGCAGCAAGAGTCATCAACTTTTGGGGGGTCATGGTTCCCAAGAACCACAAAATCCTGAATACAATTCTGTATTCATGAATCCCCAAATGCACTGAGATCAATTAAGATCCTTTAGACACAGTCCAAGAAATAGAAAAGTTTAACTCGTCACCTCACTGCTAGGAATTTAATCTTAGCCTTAAAAAATTATTTCCTTTTTCTTTTTATTCTTTTGTGGTGTCACTCTTGTACATGCAATGTGTGTTTTACTGTTGAGTCCCATCTCCGTATTCCTTAATAGCCTGACACAAAATAAGTCATAAGGAACAGTTTCTATTATCAAGACTATTTCTCTTTCAGCTCTATGGTTTTTCTTCTTCTTCTTCTTCTTCTTCTTCTTCTTCTTCTTCTTTTTTTTGGTTTTTATTCTTTTGTTTTTGTTTTGTTTTGAGATCCCACCTGGTGATGCTGAGTGGGTACTGGAAATATCATATAGGATACCAGATATCAAACTAAAGTATTCCAACTGTGTGCAAGACAAGCACCTTACCCACTGTACTATCTCTCTGGCCTCAGATGAGCTTCCTTTTTACAGAGCCACAAGAGATGACATGGTGACAAACCCATCTGGGCTAATGCTCTACCAGATTCAAGTCTGAAGACAAGGCAATGGTATCCATTTACTTAACTGCTCCAACAAAGCTGATTGACTCCAACTGTTGTAATTTGGTGACACATCCATTTCTTAATTGACAGTAGTATGTGATTTTCTGTTTTTTTCCATGATGTGACCTTCTGCCCCAATCCAACTCAAAAACTTTAGAATCGGGCTGGGAAGGTGGCGCTACAGGTTAGGTGTCTGTCTTGCAAGCGGATGGACTGCAGTTCGATCCCCCGGTGTCCCATATGGTCCCCCAAGCTAGGGGTGATTTCTGAGCGCATAGCCAGGAGTAACCCCTGAGCATCAAACAGGTGTGGCCCAAAAACCAAAAAAAAAAAAAAAAAAACAAACAAACTTTAGAATCAATGCATCAGATGGTGCTAATAGTAGTAGTTTAAAGTCAAACCAAAGTGAGGGCTTTTCTGAAAGATATGGTGCTGCTCATAAACACTGATCTACATACTGAACTTCTAAAGTTAACTGAACTTTAGTAGTCAAATCTTAGAATTATAGTAATCCACATCAGCAGTTCTCAAAGTGAAGGCTAAGGGTTTGAGGGGATCCTCAAAATTCTATGGATTTGCAATGACTGTGGCATTCCCCTGAACTATTTTATGCGCTCAAGGTCCTGATGTTTCGCTAGAGTATTTATATGTATATATGACTGTTCTCCACCCCCTGCCCCATTGCATTGCTTTGCTCCTGGTAGACAGAACCAAGTCAGATGTGTTAACTTAATATATGACAACATACCTATAATACCCAGATATGTCTTTAAATCTTTATTTGCAAATGCCCCTTCTTATCAAGTGAACCATTGGGAATTTTCTCAAACCCACATTCTCAGAAGTTAAAGATGATGAACAACAAGTCAAGAAACTTGATTTTTATGTTATTTTGGGGAGTGGTGGGATGTGAAGAAAGGAGATGGGGTTTGGAGTTCAATCCAGGAAGTCACATATCCAAGTGCTTGATACTGAACTACATCCCCAGTTAGTAAATTCTGACATGGGGTTGGGGGTGCACATTCTGGTGTTCAGGGACTATGTTCAGACTCTGTACTCCAAATCCATACCTGATTGTGCTCGGTGGGCTATGCGCGATGCCATGAATCAATGTTGAGTCTGCAGCCACTCTAGGTGAATACCTTAACCTCTGTTCTATCTCACTGGCCCACACAATTCTTGTCATTTCCTTTTCCTTTTTATTCTTTTGTGGTGTCACTCTTGTATATGCTATCTGTATTTTATTGTTGAGTCCCACCCCCATCTAAAATATCTTGGTGGTTTTTTTTCTTGTGCAGAAAACCTTACAATTTGTACACAATACACCCAATAATTTATGTGGATAAAGAGCTCTTTTTTTCATATTTCTGTGACTCAACATATTCAGATGTAGACAAAATTTAACAATAAAACCCCAATAAGAAGACAAAGAGTTGGAGAGTTAAAGAGGATGCATGCAGAGAAGAAACTTAAAACTCTAATGAAAGATTCTCCGGGGAATGTAGTGGGAAAACTAATGACCTCAGAAACAAATGACTTTTATTTTTAATTTCTGGGTCCGTCCACAGTGCTCAGGGACTACTCTTGGCACTGAGCTCAGGGGAACCATAGGTATTGCTAAAGATCAAACTGGGGCTAGCTGCGTGTAAGGCAAGCACATTAACTCCCCTTCAAGGAGAAAGCAATGGAGTACACACAGCAACACTGAGGGCTTAGTCTTAGTTCTGTGCTCAGAGATTACTCCTGATGGAGCTCAAAAGACCATATACAGTGCTGGATATCATGCCTGGGTTCAGCTGCATGTAAGAAAAGCACTATGCAATCTTTTCAGCCTCAAGACTCCCTTTTACATTCCACATTTTTAATGATTGACACAGGTTTGTTACACCTCTCCTCCAAATGCACTGAGAAACATAGCAGGTTGCACTGGGCTAACAGTGTCAGAGAGCAGAATGTGTATGAAACCTGACTGTGCCCCTAACCAGCTAATAGGATACTAGTTGAATTATTTAAACTCTCAACAGCTTTCACTGGTGAAATGGAGAACATTTTAAAACCTATTACCTATAAAATTGTATAAAAAATGTTCAGTACAACACTACCAATGAAGTACTGCTTTGGTCCATTATTCTCCTTAATAAAATGCAATGATTAATGTGTTGTAATTGAAAGATTAAAAATTATTTTAAAATAACTTAAAAGAAATGTAGTATAGTATAAAGGGTTAGGTACTTGTCTTGTATGTAGCTAACCCAGCACTGCATATTATCCCCCAAACACTACCAGCAATGATCCCAGAGCACTACTGGGTGTGGCCCAAACACCCCACCTAACATTTTCAGAATGCGTAACTATGACATAATGGGCAGGGGACCATAATAACAATAAATGCATTTATATTAAAAGTAAATCAAAATTAGCATCCAGAGTAATACAGTGGGTAAAGCATGTGCTTTGTATGCAACTGACCTAGGTTTGTTTCCAGGCACCTCTCTGGTCCCTTGTACTCACCAGGAATGACCCCTGAGTGCAAAGTCAGGAATAAGCTCTGAGTACCATGAGGTATGACTCTACCACCAAATAAACATGAATATCAAATAAAGTTTTTGTATTTCAGTGGCACTATTTTGAGCTATTTATGGTGATGAAGATAACAGATGTAAGAAAGAAACAGATGTAAGTAAGATATACTGAAATGAAGCCCAGAAGCATCTGCCTTGGAAATTTCTGGTCAACAGTTTAAAGCCCAGTGCCGCCATGTGTGCTGAGTGTGATCCTGGCAGTTCTGCTGTGATTTTTGTTGCTGCAATCTACTTCTACCCACAACACTACTAGGTTGTGTAAGCATCACAATTAAAGTATATGATGCTTGGTGAGCTACTGCATCTAAAAAAGATGTGTGCTCATCACAGTGACCCCCTCCCAACCAGAACACCTGTGTCACAACTGAAGAGTGTAAATAGCAGAGATCACCTGAGCAAAGCGTATAAGCACCAGCTGATATGATGCCCATGAATAGATCAGCTACAAGTGTATGCAACCTGGCCAGTACCACCACAAAGGCAAGAGGGTCAGGACAGGGCATCATATATAGGTATATGTAGAGGGAAAAATATTAGTAGGTTAAATACAAGAGTTCTGTGTAAATTTTCAAAAGTTGACTTTTCGTTCATTCTTTATCTGTGTCTAGGCTAATGAAATAAAACTATTCAATCTGACAAGACTTGGGGGAAAAAATAACATAAAAGACTGTTTTCCTAGTGACCTTTGTTTTCATTACATGCACTGGTCTACATCTTTAAACACTTAGTACATTTTTTGCCTAACTGAAAGGAACAGACCAACCTGACATTCATAATCACAGGTTTGCTTTTGCAACTTTCTAAACTAAGAATTGTATTGAAAAATCCAGTCTTGCCATTGGGATTTTTCTAATAGTCCTAGATTCTCTACAAACCTTGTGCAGTAGGTTTTGAAGATATGAAATATGAGCAAGTTCCCATTTCAATGAGAGTACCTTTTAAACCTCATCAATAATAACATTTAATGAGAGAAATATTTTATTATAAACAAAATATTTATAAATATCCTAAATAAAATAAAAAATGTTTTACTTTTTTATTTATTTAGTTTTCAGGACTAAACCTAGTTGTACCGTATTTGCTGGCGTATAAGACAACTGGGCGAATAAGACGACCCCCTAATTTTGCAGTTAAAACATAGGTTTAGGCCTATATTCACTGTATCAGACAGAACATTCCTGTGCTGCAACTGTATGTACCACAGTAAGCCAATCACAACAAGCAAAGGTTCAAAGGTTATACTGTAATAGACTTCCTCTCTGACTCTGGCCAATCTGAGCAGGCTTTTGACAGTGTAGATTCGGGTCCAGAACATTGTCTAATTTGCATGCATAAAAAGCCTGCTTGGATGGGCTGAGTTAGAGAGGCTGTCCGAGCAGCCTGGCAGTGATTGGTGCAGGATCAAGTTGGAAAATTCGTTTTGTGCCAATATTCAGACAATTTTTGTTTAGCGGCATATTGAAACATTTTTCGGGATATACTCGGTGTATAAGACGACCCCAGATTTTCGGTTGACTTTTGTTTCAAAAGTCATCTTATATGCCGGAAAATACGGTACTTAAGTGTTGCTCTTGGGTATGTGCTCAGGAGTTATTATCAATGATGTTCCAGGAGACAATATGGAAACTAGAATAGAACCTGAACAACCCACATGCAAAGCATAATAAACTCTAGCCATTGAGCTATTCTTCTACCTATCCCCAAACAAATGATTTTTATAATGAGTAAGATGAGAGCTCAATAGCAAGGCACCTGCCTTGCAAGGGGAAGGTCTTGAGTTTGATTCCCAGCAACACCTCACATGCTAATTTGATCCCAGTGATGCTTTTTTTTCCCCAAGATCCCAGAGTCACAATGAAATGTGCTGTTTCTTGCATACCAAAACCAAATATGTGTGAGCCAAGCAACTAGCGTGTATAGCCTGTAGCATGTTACACAGCCAGGTATGTATGAACCTGAATCACCCCAAGAACACTAAAAAAGAGGAAGAATGAGAAATTTTATATATATATATGGTTTTTGGGCCACACCCAGGGGTTACTCCTGGCTATGCGCTCAGAAGTCACTCCTGGCTTGGGGACCATATGGGACGCCGGGGTGATGGAACCGTGGTCCGTCCTAGTCTAGCGCCGGCAAGGCAGACACCTTACCTCTAACGCCACTGCGCCAGCCCCAGTTTTTAAATAAATTTTTAACCACCCCGAATTAAGAGTCACAAAGTTATTCATTATTAAGTTTCACGCATACAATGTTCCAAGACCAATCCCTTCACTACTGTCCACTTCCCCCATATCATTGTCACAGTTTCCAACCTGCCCCCAAACATGCCTCTAGAGCAGGCACTTTTTCTAATCCACCACTGTCCTAGTGTTCCCTTCCCTACTTTATCCTTCCCTACCCCTGGCCCATTAGCAAGTTTCCTACTGAAGAACAGTTCTCTTGTTCTTTTCTATTGCCTTCTGGACGTTGCTGTTCCCTTACAAAAGTTTCTTAACATCCCACATAAAAGAGACCTTTCTGTGTCTGTCCTCATCAGATCAATAGAATAGAATTGAAAATTCAGAGACAGAATGCAGATATATTGTCAGTTAATTTTCTTTCTTTTTTTTTTTGGTTTTTGGGCCACACCCGGTGGTGCTCAGGGGTTACTCCTGGCTGTCTGCTCAGAAATAACTCCTGGCAGGCATGAGGGACCATATGGGACACCAGGATTCGAACCAACCACCTTTGGTCCTGGATCGGCTGCTTGCAAGGCAAATGCCACTGTGCTATCTCTCCAGGCCCGTCAGCTAATTTTCAATAAAAGAAACAAAATATAAAGTGGAACAAGGGAAAAATCTCTTGAACAAGTGGTGTTTAGAAAACTGTTTGGTCACATGCAAAGTAATGAAGTCAGATTTCTTTCTTTTTAATGGCATGCAAAAAGTCAAATCAAAATGTATTAAAAAAAAAAACTCGGTATCAAACCAGAATCCCTAATGTACAGAGAGAAAAATATTGACAGAACTTTCCATGACAATGAAGCTAAAGGCATCTTTAAGAATGAAACACCACTGACCAGCAAGTGGAAGCAAAGATAAACAAGTAAGACTAATTGAGAAATATATTTTTTTCTTTTGGGGCCATACCCAGTGACGCTCAGGGGTTACTTCTGACTATGCACCCAGAAATCACTTCTGGCTCAGGGAATCATATGGGATGCTGGGGATGGAACCAAGGTCCATCCTGGATCAGCTGCATGCAAGGCAAACACTCTACCGCTGTATTATGGCTCCAGCTCTGAGAAATTTTTTTAATTGAATATGCTGTAATGAGTAAATTCTACTAACTATGGAATATTCTTCAATTTCTTTTTGTTTTTTAATCTTTATTTAAGCACCATGATTACAAGCATGATTGTTGTTGGGTTTCACTCAGAAACAGAACAACCCCCTTCACCAGTGCAGGGAAACAACTACACTAACAACTATCATAACAATGTTAAAGAATATTCTTCAATTACTGCTCAAAATGTCTCATGTGCTATTGCCTTTTATTTAAATTCCAACCTCCTCCATAGCAAGACTTTTTTTTTTTTTTTTTGTCACACCCAGCAGTGCTCAGGGGTTACTCCTGGCTCTATGTTCAGAAATTGCTTCTGGCAGGTTCAGGGGATGCCGGGATTAGAACCACTGTCATTCTGCATGTAAGGCAAACACCTTACCACTGTGCTATCTCTCCAGCCCCGGATTCTCATTTTCTTTCTTTCCTTCTTTCTTTTTTTTTTTTTTTTTTTGGTTTTTGGGCCACACCTGTTTGACGCTCCTGGCTATGTGCTCAGAAATCGCCCCTGGTTTGGGGGGACCATATGGGACGCCGGGGGATCAAACCGAGGTCCATCCTACACTAGTGCTTGCAAGGTAGACACCTTATCTCTAGCGCCACTTTCCCGACCCCCGGATTCTTATTTTTCAAAGAAGCTCAGCACTTCAACTGAAAGGTTTATCTTCTATAATGCAGAGTAATCACTGGGTTTAAAGACTTTTAACATAAAGATTTGTCTTATCCAGTCCCCGAAACACCCAGGGTTGGTTACAAACCTAAATCTACACAATGAGCTCTTTGTTACTCTGCCTTTTTTTCTTCTTACTGTCCCTTATTACACCTGATACATGAGTACTAATGACCAAGGGTCTATGAGTTGATAAAAAAAATTTAGAAAGTGAATGCTGAATGTGGGAGGAAAGACAGAAAATGGGAATAGAAGAAAACCATTTCAGTTAATATTACATTTCCCTATATAAATAATTTTTTTTTTTTGGTTTTTGGGTCACACCCGGCAGTGCTCAGGGGTTACTCCTGGCTGTCTGCTCAGAAACAGCTCCTGGCAGGCACGGGGGACCATATGGGACACCGGGATTCAAACCAACCACCTTTGGTCCTGGATCGGCTGTTTGCAAGGCAAACGCCGCTGTGCTATCTCTCCGGGCCCAACATGCATAATTTTTTAAGATGTAAGAGAGAGATACGTCAGGGATAAAGTGTTAGCTCTGCATGCAGCAACCCCCCCATGGCACAGTTCCATGGTCCCCCAAGCACCACCAGGTATCATTCCAGAGTGCAGAAACTGAAGACCGCCAGGTGTGGCCACCAAAGAAAAACTTTTTTCAAATGCTCCCTTTAGGAGAAAATATTGTCCAGAACATACTCAGCAAAATAAGGTGATGTCATTCACATTATTAGATGGCTAATTAAGTATACAGCCAATCACATTGCTCCAAACCTCTCCAAGGTCAATATTATTCCCATACACTGTAGATAGACTTCTTTAGGTCAGAGTCTACACCTCAAAATGCCTTTGGTTTAATATGGCTAACACAAAGGGTCAAAGACAGATGAGTCAGGTACATTTCCACTAACAATTCTTCAACCACATACTCGATTTTTAATTCCCAGATAAGCACTCTAGGTTTAGAGAAAGCTCGAAGAGATTGCCAAGATAATTATTACAGAGAAGGATAAGTTTCCTCCTGTCTCATCTTAGTACTCTAAAGTACTAAATACAGTTCTACTCACACTTGTGTATTAATTGAAGGTTATTTCCTAACGAAGTTTTCCACTGCCTGTAGAGTAGAGGGGGGAAAGGAATGTGATTATGGAAAGGATGTTAACATAAAAAAAAGTACCTTGACACTGCAGGGGTCTCAAACTCAATTTACCTGTAGGCCGCAGGAGGCAAAGTCGGGGTGATCCTTGAGTGCAAAGTCAGTAGTCAGCCTTGAACATTGGAGGGTGTGACCCAAACAACTAAAACAAAACAAAACAAAACAAGATTCCTGGGCCCGGAGAGATAGCACAGCAGTGTTTGCCTTGCAAGCAGCCGATCCAGGACCAAAGGTGTTGGTTCGAATCCCGGTGTCCCATATGGTCCCCTGTGCCTGCCAGGAGCTATTTCTGAGCAGACAGTCAGGAATGACCCCTGAGCACTTCCGGGTGTGGCCCAAAAACCAAACAAACAAACAAACAAACAAACAAAAAAACAAGATTCCTCTAGGGCAGGGCCACAAAATGTTGTACAGAGGGCCCTTTGCGGCCCGCGGGCCGCAAGTTTGAGACCCCTGATATAAAGGAAATAGCACGTTGATATCTATCCTGATGACAGTGCCTGTCACTGTAACTTATTTTTTGGTTTATTTTTGTTGTAGGGTCTATTCCTGGGGTTTCTTGGAAAACCCTGTGTTACAAGGATTGAACATGCATTAGAGCATGCACTCCAGCCCTGTAAAGCCATCTCCCAGCCCTAATGTGAGTTTTTTTTTGGGGGGGGGGTCACACCCAGCAGCGCTCAGGGGTTACTCCTGGCTCTACACTCAGAAATTGCCCCTGGTTGACTCAGAGGACCATATAGGGTGCCGGGATTCGAACCACCGTTCTTCTGCATGCAAGGCAAACTCCCTACCTCCATGTTATCTCTCCGGCTCCCCTGATATGAGATTTAATCCCCTTCATACACTACCCTGAACTACCCAGATAAAATAGACAATGCTCTCTTGTACAACAAACATATTCTGCAAAAGTTTATTTCATAAGATAGTCATTAGCATAGCCTCATTCTACAGTGACAAGAGCCCATCTGTTTCCTTGGCACCAAAGCAAAGATGAATTTCAAGATGGAGACCCTAGAAGGTTTCTATTTGTACATGAAATAAAAACTTCTCACCCAGCTCTATTTTTTAAATGTTCACTCAGCACATTCTTACAGATTTCTTCAAAGGTCTAAAGAAAAAACTCTTAACTTATCCTGTCCTGAGTTGCTTGAACAACAAGAATCATTAGGTCCAGAGCTATAGCACAGTGGCAGGGCGTTTGCCTTGCACACAGCTGCCCAGGACAGACCTGGGTTTTTGTTTGTTTGTTTGTTTGTTTGTTTGTTTTTGGAATACACCTGGCAGTGCTCAGGGTTACTTCTGGCTCTACATTCAGAAATCGCTGCTGGCAGGCTCGGGGGACCATATGGGATGCCGGGATTAGAACCACCGACCTTCTGCATAGAAGGCAAATGCCCTACCTCCATGCTATCTCTCTAGTCCCATACATGTAGGTTCTGGAGAAAACTACAAGCCTGAAGGGAAACTTCTGGATTTAAAAGCCCAGGTGAACTACACAGAAACAGAAAAGGTGAAGGGGTTGAGAAAGAAGGAAAGGAGAGAAAGTGGATAGGAAGGGTGAGTGGAAAGAGAAGGGGAAGGGGAAAGAGAGGTGACAGTTATTTCAAGTTTTTAGCATAGATGGAGAGAGACAGAAAGACAGAGTGGGGGGATAGAGTGGGGGGAGAGAGGGGGGTTAAAAAAGCTCAGAGACTATTTCTGGCTTTCTGCTAAAGTGACTCCTGGTGTTTGTCAGGTAGCTGAATGTGTGCCTGGGATTCAAACCAGGGTCAGCAGAATGCAAAGCAAATGCTTTGTCCCCATCTCTGTCTCCATGACCTCTCTTGTCTTTAGTGTAGCTTTGAAATTGGAAAAGGCAAATCTGAAATATGCCACCACTTAAAAGAAACACTAGTTTATATCGAAAACACCATCAGAGTAAAGCCCATTCCTGGACTTAGTGAATGTTGAGGAACCAAAGTAGAAAGGGAGGTTTGATTTTTAACAGTCAATACTCCTGAAAGATTTCATACTCGTACCTACAAAGAAGTGTTTCACATTTTGTTGTCATTATTCCAGAGTCACTTCTGGTCTCTGATGTTCCCAACATCCCTCTTTTTGTGAGCACCTCTCTCTTTTCTACTCATAGGAAAATGTTTAATTGTGGCAGACAAGAAACAACTGCATAGTCATCAGCATAAATAACACTGCAGATCACCACTGCCACATTTAATTGGCAGGATTGATGGCCCTCAAGTCAGAGCCTGCAAATACAGCTGCTTTTGTACAATTCTCTTGCTTTACAATTTGGCTAAGACCTTTAAAAAATGATGGCAAGGGAGGAGTTAAGAATGATTCATCAAAACACTGAAAGGCTTCCAATGTACTTTTAGGACTATAATAAAACTCCGAGAAACAGGAAAATTTTTTAAAAATTAAACTTTACAGATTTCCTTTGGTGGACAATCACTTATTCTTCCAGATTTCAAGATAAAGCTAGATATTTCCCTCTCATTACAGAAGTCCCATCACAATTTCTGCTCTAGTAATTACTATGCTTGTTTTGTTTTGTTTTGTTTCATTTGGGGGGAGCAGGGAGTACCCTACTTCTGGTGGTGCTCAGGGCTTATTCCTGGCTCTGAGCTCAGGGATCACTCATGTTGTGGCTCAGAAGATCATATGGGGTCTGGGAGATTGAATTAGGGTCATTCAACTGCAAGGCAAGAGGAGGCAAGCACCACATCTACTGTACTTTCTATCTGGCCACTTATATGTTTTTGTATGTTTATTTTTCTAATCATCTTTCTTAGGAGATCAGATACGCTAGTTAATTTCCATACTTTCACAAGGGAATCCTATCTCAGATACACAATATTTATTATTACTACCACATAATACTGGGCTGACTTTCGAGATCAGGATGTAGCTGATGTAGTAACTGAGCGTTTATTATTCTCCACCAAAAGTAATCACCATACATGTAACCTACAGGGTCTCCACTGACTAATGAATATGAGGCTCCATCATAGATAACATGGGAAAAAACTCAACTCTATGAGGACACAGAAAGATCACACTCATCTGTTCGATTATAAAACAAAACAAAACAAAACATAATATGTATTATTCTATATCCAAAGACAATAGAAATGGGTGGAAAGTGCAACTGAGACAGACGACAATAGGGCCAAGCCATAATACAGCAGGTTGTGTTTGTTTTGCATGGAGCTGACTCAGATTTGATCCATAGCATCCCACATAGTATCCTGTGCATTGCCAGAGAGTGATTCCTGAGTGCAGAGCCAAGAGTTACCCCTGAGCATTGCCAGGTGTGACCCCCAAAACCAATAAATAAGTAAATAATAATAATGAATATAACTAATAATTAATAATAAATAATAAATAAAATAATAATAAAAAGACTGATGACAATAGTAGCTGGACATGATTCCTCTAGGCAAAAACTTGGAATTTAAAGAAAGTATAATAATACGCATAACAGTAACAGTATTCCAAACAACAGTGCCTGTAAGGAGAGAGGAGAGAGAGGAGAGGAGAGAGGAGAGAGAAGAGAGAAAAGAGAGAAAAGAGAGAGAAAGAGAGAGGGGAGACTAAAACTTCAGAGATGACCTTTCACTTAATGTGCATGTATGTGTTCAAAAGTGTTCATCACAGTAAACTACCATTTGTTAATGTTTTGAACCCTTGATATGTTATATAAAATAGAGAATATTTATTTTTAAAAGCTAGTGAATTTAAGTTCACTGGCTTAGTCATGATCAACTTTAAGGAGTGACAAGACATTTTCCATGCATCAATTGGCAGATTTCTGAATAAGCATATTTCAAAGTCCATTAGGATTTTCTTCAGACAGGAAAACAAATATATAGAACCAAAAGTTAGTTCAATAGACAGAGTCTGGCTCAGTTCATCTGCATGCAGGCAAGAGTTCACTAACTTTCACAAGATGTCTAGTGAAATGCATGGCAATGACAGTCTTCTTAGTAACTAGAAGGAAGACATGGGTACCTAGGTGGCACATCTACAGCCCATCAGAACCTACAGCCCTAAAAGTTGAAGATTATGGTGAACACCACATGTATAACCTGTACATTTTTTTAGAGTTAATGTGTTTAACAAACAAACAAACAAAAACAACTTCAGATATCAGCAAGTATTAAGAATAGAATGACAGAATGAGACAAATTTGGGGAAGAGGTAGAAATAGACAGTACAGAGGTTAGTTGTAGTTAGGTAGTAAAGACATTTCTGAGTTGTGTTGAATGTACAGCTCAACATTAATATGCCAGGAAGAAACAAGAGGAAAAATATTTCAGGCAGAAATGGAAAGGCATAAGTGAAATTAATATGCTCAAGGAACAATATTGGAATAACAAGTAGCTATCCTTTCTTCCCAATGAGGTACTGATTCCACTGTAGTTGAACTACACACTGGGTGATTTTAATTCTTTGAGCTTAATAAGGCTTATTTTCTGGCTCAAGATACAGTCTATCGGGCCCGGAGAGAGAGCACAGCGGTGTTTGCCTCGCAAGCAGCCGATCCAGGACCAAAGGTGGTTGGTTTGAATCCCGGTGTCCCATATGGTCCCCCGTGCCTGCCAGGAGCTATTTCTGAGCAGACAGCCAGAAGTAACTCCTGAGCACTGCGGGTGTGGCCAAAAAAAAAACAAAAAAAAACAAAAACAAACAAAAAAAAAGATATAGTCTATCTTGGTACATGACTTGTGAGGCTTGAGCAAAGGCATATCAAAGTTTCACTGGCTTGAATATCATATGATGCTAAATAGATCCCAATGGTCGGTGGTATGAGTTCAATGTCTTTCCTGGCGGTGCTTGACAAATTGTGGAATGGGGCATAGATGTCTCCAAGAGCAATGGTAGACTTAGTAGCTTTTAATTTATCTCTATCAGTTTTAATCCACAGTGTTTGTAGCTACAGTGTTTGGTGCATAGATATTTAGAGTTGTTAAGTCCTATTGAGAGAATCACACTTATACCATTAGAGAAAATTTTCTTTCCATTCCTAGTTATTTCTTTTTAATTCTCTTATGGCTGACATTAATATAGCCAGCTTTATTATCTCAACAGTATTCTCATGGTATTCCTATTCTATCCTTTTCCACTGAATTGGTCAACATTTCATTATATCGTTATATAAGTTAGCATATAACTGAGTTATATTTTCAGTACACTCTAACCATCTTTAAATGGTTCTAACAGTTCACTTGCACTTAATAAAACTATAATGTATTAGAATTTAAGGTTACGATTTTTATGTTATAATTTTTACTGTGTTCCCATTAGTTAACACACTTTGAGAATGCCATTTTGATTTTCCTCTTTACGTTTGTTACTGTTTTAATTCTTTTCTTTAATTTTAGACCCCAGTGTTCAGGGATATTTTTGGCATTATTCAGGGACACATTCAGAGCCAGAGTTCAAATCCTTCTGAGTGCAAAGCTTATGTTTAGCTTGCTGAGCTCGCTCTCTCCAGCCCAGCCTATATTATTATTTAGTTTATGTCTTTGACACAACATCTTATTCTATCCAGGGACTTTTATATGTTCACTACTATGTAACTACTTTGCTTACATCAAAGCAATAAAAGATGACAGTTCTGGGGCCGGGTAGGTGGCGCTGGAGGTAAGGTGTCTGCCTTGCAAGCGCTAGCCAAGGAAGGACCGCGGTTCGATCCCCTGGCGTCCCATATGGTCCCCCCAAGCCAGGGGCGATTTCTGAGCACATAGCCAAGAGTAACCCCTGAGCGTCAAACGGGTGTGGCCCAAAAACCAAAAAAAAAAAAAAAAAAAGATGACAGTTCTATCATAAGAATATTAAAAACTTCATTGGTTAAGAAATACCTGGCAAGAAGGAAACTAGTGTCAGAAGGGCTCTTAGCAGCAATGACAAATATACCAGCAAGTTAACTTATATGCAGTAATTGAAGCAAAGATTGATTTTCAACCTAAAGCCAATTCATTTTCGAATTCCATAAATGTGCATTTCCCGAGTTTCTGATTGTTGCTACTTTAACAAATAGAACTCATAAGTATGATAAAGGCCATTCATGGTAAGCCAATATTTGAAAATAGATGACTATGTACAAGCAATTAATAACACTGTCTGGGGTATTTATTTTCATTGCCAAATAATATTTCCATTAATATTACATTTTTATAGTAAAAATCTAAGAAATCTAAACTATTTAAATGTAAATGAGAACATTCTTATTTTCACTAAGTATTTATAGACCATTATTTGGCAGATTTATATTTACAATTTCGCACTCAAAGCACCATATATAGACTCTCCCTGTGCCCTGTGCTGGCAACCAGAATGAAGCCCTTCTGTTCAATCTCCTTTGCAAATTACATTATGGTTCTTGTTTGTTCCAGCTTTAATTTTCTCCATTGATTTCATAGAGAATAGACAAAACCTGACCATAAGACCTCACTATAAAAGAGTGGGGTTATTTCTGCTCAATCAGGGGACCCAGTATCAGAACACTCCCACTGGTGGCAGCATTACCTCTGAGGTAACTATACTGTCTACCAGCTCAATATAACTTTTAGCATATCGTACATATCGTGCAACCCAGAGAGAATTGAGACTACGTAGCTGCCAATAAGAAAGAAAAGATGCACAGTTCACAGCATCGCAAATTGAAGGGGGAAATGAAGTTTCATTAGACAATCTTAAAACCGTGAAAACAAGAACCAGCAGGAGAATGAAAGAAAAATAGCACATTAGAGTGCAAACTTAGTATGCGAGACCTAGGGTTCAATACCTGAAACTGAATGGTCATCCTGAGCAACGCCAGGAGTAACCTAAAGCATAGAGCTAGGAGTAGCATCTGAGTACTGTCATTTGCAACCCTATAACAAAAGGATGGGGCAGGGGAAAGGAAGGAGAAGGGAAGAAAAGAAGGGGGGGAGGCAGGGAGATAAGGAAGGAGGGAGGATTCCACAGGCAGAGTGTGGAATACTTCTCCAGTTTTCTAGTTTCCAAACAAAAAAATGATGTTCACAGCCATGATAAAGAAATGGAAAGGACAAAGAGAAGGATATTCAGAATGAAAGCAGAATTTGATATGTTCCCCCATGAAGTACTGTGATAGCTCAGCTCCAAGGAGACACGACTGGGATATAAAAGTCACTTTCAGCTAGAAATCATTTCAGGCAAAGCAGTTTCCAAGGCAGATGTGTGCCTCCCTGGCTTTGCCTGAGGTCTCTGCAGCAGCTGGCTGAACAACCCCATAGGTCAACCCGAGTTGTAGCAGCTGCATGGGTAAGAGAGGGTACAATATTGAAACAGGAAGAGAGAAAAATACTACCAACAGAGCTCTTAGAGTGCTCCCATCCATACACCAATGCCTGCACACCTGCAAAGTCCATCATTAAATTGTCTGTGCATCTCAGCACAAGGGCTCACCTACAACCCCATCAGTACCTTTGTATTTTGCATGTATGAACTACACAGAGGCTTGAACCAGCTGTTCTATCAAATGCAGCCAAGTTCCTGCTGCTTTGTACCAGTAAGCAACTTACCTGGGCTATAAAAACCTGTTCATGAAAGCATCAAAGAGTCCAAATTTGTCCTCATTTTCCCTTGTGATGTCTTTTTCTCTCGAGTAAATCCACAATGGTGATTTTTTATCAGCATTCTCATCTTTGCAGCTGTCATGTTCTGTCTGATATTATCTGGCACCTTATAAGCATGAACTCAAAAATCTCAGGCTTCTTCAGGACTCTCAAACTCAGGACTGTTGAGGTTGACTAAATGATTCTTACGACACTCAGCAGCACCTGTGATCTCAACCTCCACAACTCACCCCTCATTGTGATCATCAAATTGTCTCTAGACAATACAAAATATGCCCAGGTTTGGGGTGCCGGGAGTAAGAGGGAGCTCCTCACATTTGAAAAACGAGTGGTCCAAATTACAACGAATCTAAAATGAGTCCATTCAAAACATGAGAGGGAAATCAGAATTAGTATCCAGTTTGATGATACAGGCACAATAGAAGCCAGTCTCACGAATATTTAAACGTCTAAATATTTCAACATTTCTATCATTTCTCCATTCCAATGCCAGCTTCAGACCTCCCCCTAAAATGCTGCACCTCGATCAAATTTTTATTGCCAATTCTTGAACATCAAAACAGATGTTACAGTTCTGCATTATAGAGCTGTTTCCTAGAAAGGAAGAGGCACTGGATTCTCTCCCAAATTGGGGGGGGGGGGGAGGAGAGGAGAGCGAGAGAGAGAGAGAGAGAGAGAGGAGAGAGCGAGAGAGAGGAGAGAGCGAGAGAGAGGAGAGAGCGAGAGAGAGGAGAGAGCGAGAGAGAGGAGAGAGAGAGAGAGAGAGAGAGAGAGAGAGAGAGAGAGAGAGAGAACAATAGTGGCTTTTTGCAAAACCACCATTCATTCTGTCATAAGGAAGGACTTGTAAGAGGTCATGTAATCAAGTAACCATTCACACCCTGTTTTCACCTTTTTTTTTTTAAACCCTCCAAGCATTTTCCAGGGAAGTCTGGACACCACTCCAGTAATACTTGACTAAATAGGATGGATAGTCCCATGATCATATCTGCTAATGCAGTTATGTTCAAGCTCAGCAGTGCCAGGGAATGATCAGAGCTCACCTGGAAGTGTTCAGAGTGTTATATAGTGCCAGGGTTCAAACCTAGAATCTTGCATGTGCAAGGCACAAGCTCCAGTCCCCTCTGATCTATCCCCCTGAACCCCCCTTTTTTTTAAAAATTAATTTTAAAAAAATCAATTCATTTTACAAATAGTTTTAACCTAATATTGTGTCAAACTGAAAAAATAATTAGCCTTAAACAAATGTATAATTCTTTATTTTTTCATTCTAGCAAGAATAAAAGCATGATGATCCATACTCATGATCGGAATTCCAAAAGTACATTACTTTTCTCTGCTTACTCTTGAGTTATACAATAGTAGCCATGAAAAGAAAGATGGTACCTTTTAGAATAAGTTGCGACGGCCATAGTTTGAACACAGCTTCCTCACATTGTCCATATCCTGGAATCACTCCTCTTCCCGGGCAAGTTGAACAAACAGACTAACTCAGTATTACAGACTAAATGGACTGGGCAGCTGTGATGAGGTATGAGTTCTAAGATCAGGCTGTGAGTAGCTAGTGCCTACTCTAGATCTTTTACCCCAGAGAAAACTTAAAATGAATATAAAGAGTTGGCCATCTTGGAGGGAACAGGTCTAGAAACCCACGACAGTATCTTGTATGTCAACCCCACAGTCCCTCTATTAATTCTATCCTCATGCAGAGACAATTAAATGCATGTTCATTAGAAATCCAGAGCACAACATAAAATGATGTTTAGATTACTGAACTACTGAAACAGTGAATTATATATTTATTATTGAGGTTTTGGAAGGCCACATCCAGCCCTGTTCCAAGTTACAATTCTAGTTCTATACTCAGGAATTACTCCTGGCTGGCTCAGGGGACCATATGGTATGGCGGGGATTGAACCCTGTGCTAGGCAAAAGTGCTACCCTTGTACTGTCACTTTGGCACTGAAAAACATTTCTTTTTGTAAGCTGATGAACTGATAGGTAAATGTTCTATGGCAATCGAGAACTAATATACGTTCCACAGCCAGATACCTCCACAGCCAGATTAAGATTTAGTCATCCATCTGTCACTTAACTCACTTGCTTCCAAAGAGCTTCAGCTTCCTGATAATCCCTTTATTCTACTCACATTCACGAAGTTTCTCTATAGGGAAATAAATCTGCCATTATTTGAATTTGAAAAGAAAGACTCGGGGGAATAACTACCTTTGGCAACACAAGTTATACCTTCTTTCTGGAGAACCTAAGGATTCTTAGCAAATTAGATTATTCTGAGAAAGGCTGCAATAGAAATTTTATTTTAACACACTTTTCTCAGACACGAGTAGATCCTAGCATTATGAATTACATACTTTTAAGAACAAGGATCCAGAAGATCAATTCTCAAAGTGCAGCTTAAAAGAAAAATGAAAAAATATAAAACCATATTTGTAAGAGCATGCTCTTAAAGCATAACAAGAATTCCTGTAACCAGAAAGATAGTACAGGGGTTAGGGTGTGAAGCTGAACTTGGTTTGCTCCTTAGCACTGCATATGTTCCCCAAACCACTTAAAAAGGTAATTTCTAACACAGACTTTATATATATATAAAACCTATAAACACTATCAAGTGTGACACCAAAACAGGGACAAAAGTTTTTGTTCTTTTGTTTTGTTTTGCTTTTTGCACCACACCCTGTGATGCTCAGGGGTTACTCTCCTGGCTATGCGCTCAGAAATTGCTCCTGGCTTGGGGGACCATATGGGATGCAAGGGATCAAACCAAGGTCCATCCTGGATTGGCTCTGTGCAAGGCAAAAGCCTTACCACTGTGCTATATAGCTCTGGCCCCAGGCCACAAGTTTTTTTAGAGACTTCATTTAGAAATTTAATATTTCTTTTTCTTTTAGTTTTTGGGTCACATCCGGCAGCGCTCAGGGGTTACCCTTGGCTCTATGCTCAGAAATCGCTCCTGGCAGGCTTGGGGGACCATATGAAATGCAGGGATTCAAACTACCATCCTTCTGCATGCTAGGCAAATGCCCTACCTCCATACTATCTCTCCAGCCCCTGTTTTTAATATTTCTAAATAAAAAAATTCAAAATTTTAACATTTGTTTAATTTTTAAATTTAAAATAAAAAAATGATTGAAACAAGATTTCTAAATGTAACTTCTAAATATATCAGGAGACTATTAGCTTACCATCCATTGAAGATTGAGCAAATATCAACCTTCTATGTACCTGGCATACATTTGCCCAAACCTTTCTCCTACCATCTGAAATCCTTGGGAGCAGAGTGTATCAGTTAAAGCCTGCAGCAAATTTCTACTTGATTTCTGGTTTCTTTACTATATAATTCTAACATCATCATCCTTGTCTGTAAAAATAATAGTAGCAGTAGCAGCAGAAACCGCAGTAGTAATAGTAGTAATATCTTGTTGGATTAAGAAAGATAAATAAGCTTTAACTTTAACCCAATGTCTGGTATAAAAATACTCAATATAGATATTGATTAGGAGGACCTTTCCATGAGTAGGAAGCTTGCTACAAAAGAGTGGAGAGTGAAATTAGAGTAGAAAGGGATCTACCATGCAAGTTACATGAACATGCAAGGCATCCCTTCATTAACAGTAGTGAAAACTAGTGTCAAAAAAAGGAAGGAGGGAGAGAAATGGGGAGATGTGTGTGGAGAAGTCAGCGAAGTAATATGCCTGCCCCAGAAGCAGATAGGGAAGGGCAGAGGGGAAGAAAGAGGGCATCAGGGAGGGTGAGAGGAAAACTGTTGGCATTGGTGGCGGAAAATGCACACTGCTGAAGGTTGTTGTACTTCGGGTGACTGTAACTCAATCATTAACAGCTTTATCTGTGGGGAAAAAAACTGTAAATAAATAACCTTGTAACTGTGATGTTTAAATTAAAAAACACTCAATAAAGAGTAAAAACCACCTACTATTACTGTTATCTTCGTCCATAAATTAGATCTTAAATTAACCAGTTTAATTTTCTTTTTCGTTTTTTTTTTTTGGGGGGGGGGTCACACCCGAAGCGTTCAGGGGTTACTCCTGGCTCTACACTCAGAAATAACTTCTGGCAGGCTCGGGGGAACATATGGGATGCCAGGATTCGAACCATCATCCTGCTGCATGCAAGGCAAATGCCTTACCTCCATGCTATCTCTCCAGTCCACCAGTTTCATTTTCAACCAGGGTAACAAGGATGCACAGAAAACACAGAGTCTATGACACATACCCTGCAAGTGGCCAAGCACAGGTAGATCCCCAGCACTACATATGATTTTAGAGTAGACTTGGGTCAGATCCACAGCATATCATCATTCCCTGATCATTGTTAGGTACTACCCTGGAAACCCGCAGGAACTGTTAGGTGCCCTGAGGAGTCACAGGGTTTGAGCACTAAAATTCTGCCCTAGTTGGCCCAGAATTGCCAAGTAGAGCTGCTAACCTTTTGAAAATCATTTCAGAGATCTCACCCTTCTGCCCTCCCACGCTCATATGAAAAATACAGTCCCAACATCTCAACCACGTCATTCACAAATTTCTTGTCCATGCTACTATACCTTTGTTTGGGCAGACTAAGGAATCTATTATTTCCCTTCACTCTCTCAAAGCAGATCTTAGCTTATCACAGCCCCATCCTGTGCCATCTACAATGTACTCTTCAATTGCAGATAGTGCTCTAACAGTCACTGGTTTTTATTGCTGATTTTGTTTCCAGAATCATTCATGATGTCAACCAATATCACACTGGTCTTAAGTTTTGGTGGAAATTAACCTATAAAGACTAGTAGAACATTTTGTCCTCATAATCTAGGGGAAAATGTAAAAGTGAGGAGAGGGCCAGGCTTAATTCATTCTAAATTAAATGCTTAGTTTGCCTATTCATAAAATGTGGGGATCAGAGATATAAGTCAGTAGTAATGTCATATTTAGCACTCCATTTGACAAATTCAGAACCCACAGAAAGGGACTTGGTACATGGGTATAGATAAACAGAACTTAGGAATAGATTATTGCTGTAATTAGCTTACCCAATTGCTGTATGAGCTTACCCAAAACTAACACCAACAGAAGGAAGTGGTTATATATAAGAATCATTTTCGAGATACTAAAATCTGAAAATGGTCTGTCTAAAAATGAGTGTCATTCTGGGATTCAAGCCTTCATGTAATATGGTCTCAACTGAATATGAGATGAAAAGTGAAATCTTGCAGCAGATTCACAACTATAACAAATCCTTTGTACTACCAGGGATCACTTCTGGGCACAGAGCAAGATATGGCCTCTGATGACAACTGAATGTACTTCCTTCTCCACAAACACACACCCTCCAAAAAAGGAGAAAGAAGCTGAATGTAATTTAAACTCTGGAAAAAACTTCTAAGTTATTTACATACCCTCTAGGAACATCTTCTCATTTACAAAATGAGATGTTGTGGCTGTTCTAGGCTGTCCAAGTTGGATGATGTATACTTTTCCCCAATGACATAGTAAGACAAAGTCAGAGATGGGGCCTTCAAGCTCCAGATGAAACCTTATATTAATCTTCAGACACAACTAGCCAAACATATTAAAATTCTTGGACACTAAGATGCTTTGAAGACCTACTCTGAAAAATTAATGTAGTGTGTGTTTGTAGCTTTGTAACACCCTAAAATAGGTTCTGCTAATATCACTACCAAAAATGGGTCTGAGAAATTAATAGTTTTATACAAGGCAGCTCAGAAATGATGGATCCAAAAATTCAAATCCAAGGAAAATGACTGTTGGACCTAAGTCCTGGTATTATGTCACATCATCTCCCAAAGGAAGCATTTGTAAAAGGATGAATGGGCTGACAAATATAATTATCTGGGATACTCATTACCAGGACTTTAAAAAAAAAAGAGGGAAGCATTGATTTGTTCCTGTAGATTACAAAGTGTAGTATCATCTTACAGAAAACCAAGCACATTTGTTTACACTCATTTTAAGAAAATTATTTCCTGAACCAAATTTTACCCCCTGAGGGTACTTGCTGATTTAAACACTGCCACATAAAGAAATGGCTGTGCAAAATGCAATAGCTGATGGCTACAGGCAATTTTTTTTCTTTGTAAATACAAAAATCCCATAGGCTAAAAGAGTGCAGCAAGACAAATCGCAAATCAGAGACAGTCTTCTACATGAGGATTTAAAGCTCAAGAATTTCAATGTACTTAATAACATTAAATCTGAGGCAGATGGCTAAATGCCTAAAGAAATCCCAAATTGTTAAGAGTAAATTAGATGGGAATTCTTTAGCTGGGTTTGGAGTTCTCTCTGAATCAGAAATTGGCTGGCACCACCTGGTGGTTCTTTTTTTCCTTCTAAAATCTAAATTTTCATGAACCACAACAACAAGAGATAGCATGGAGGTAAGGCGTTTGCCTTTCATGCAGAAGGTCATCAGTTCGAATCCCGGTGTCCCATATGGTCCCCCGTGCCTGCCAGGAGCAATTTCTGAGCATGGAGCCAGGAGTAACCTCTGAGCACTGTCGGGTGTGACCCAAAACCACACACACACACACACACACACACACACACACACACACACACAAACAGGTGATTTTTAGGTGATTTTTAATTTATATTTTATTCATGTAAATATAACTAAAGTATTGAACAAATTTAGTTCTTACCTTTCTCATCTCTAGAACATTCTCTTAACGACAGGGATGATGTCAAAATATAGTAAGACTTTAAAATCCCCAGATTCACAGCTTCCACCACTGTGCAAACACACAGGAGCTTATGCAGTCTGACGAAGCCTCCATATCATTCATTCAGGTAACAATGTAGAGATTTTCAAAATGTTAAATAAACTCATGAAGTTCCAACTGCACTGGGTACACGGCTTTTCTGCATTTTACTGAGTGGACAGTGAGTTTCAGTCTAAATTAGTAGTTTCCAAACTAGTTAGAAATTGTGTAACAGCAAAGCTGGAATTTAAGTGAATTTTATCCAAGCCAGGAATATAGCAAGAATCTTTAAATTCCGTTAATGAATCGGATCTGTTGATATTTTTCCCTCCTTGGCTAATCCCAATAAGGTAGAGCCCTCAACACTCCTAGAAAAGATATCAAAACATGTTTGTAATCATGGTGCTTATATATATATATTGGTTTTTGGGTCACACCCGGCAGTGCTCAGGGGTTACTCCTGGCTGTCTGCTCAGAAATAGCTCCTGGCAGGCACGGGGGACCATATGGGACACCGGGATTCGAACCAACCACCTTTGGTCATGGATCGGCTGCTTGCAAGGCAAACGCCACTGTACTATCTCTCCGGGCCCAGATATATTATTTTTTAAAAAATTAAAAAATGCCATAGATAGCATAGCAGTTAAGGCACTGGTCTTGCATGTACCCAACCTGAGTTTGATCCCTGGCACTACCCTGAGAGATGTAAGGAATGATCCCTGAGTACAACCAGGAGTGTCTCCCCATCTGTATCCCCATCCCCAAATTCAATGATTCATGGGTTGGGGAAATTACTAAAGAGGTCCCAAATTACATCCCAACACTCAGAAGCAGTTAAGTATGGCCCTAATGGTCCTGGAACACTGTACCATATGACCCACACTACTAGGTTGGACATCACAAGGACTGTCTGTAAAGGTTTGTGCACTGAAGGATAGGGCCTGATTATTAAACTAATTCATGTGTTTTTGGTACCCACAAAAGGAATCCCCAGGAGCTAGCCTACAAATCTAAACCTACATCACCACTGGTTGGTGTTTATAGAGATGGTCTGTCAAGGAAACATGCAACCACAGTCCTCCTCCAAATCAGCTTTAGCTTGCTCACATTCACCTAAGAACAAGACCTACTGGACTGACAAGGACACCTCTGTGCTTCCTTGTCTGCCAAGGCCTGACACTGCATCTTCTCACTCGCCATAATGCTCACTCCTTCCTAAAAGAAGGGCAAGCATATGCTACCTCACAGGTGCTTGTTACCCAAGGCCAAGACTTGCATTTTCCTGAATGCAGGTTTTCTTATTCTCACTTTGTCATTGGACAGTACATTTCTTTTTTTGTTTTGTTCTGTTTTTGGTTTTTGGGTCATACCTAGCTCTACACTCAGAAATCGCTCCTGGCAGGCTTGGGGGACCAAATGGGATGCCGGGATCTGAACCTTCGTCCTTCTGCATGTAAGGCAAACACCCTACCTCCATGCTATCTCTCTGGCTCCTGAACAGTTCATTTCTAAATCAAAACAAACACCAGACATGTGTATACATGCTCCATCATCATAACAAATAAGTGCTAGACCAGAACAATAGTTCTACTTAATTTACATGCAGCCGATTCAGGTTCTAATCCTATGATATCACATACATAGGGTTCCTGAGCAACACCAGGGCCACTCAAGAGCACAAAAGCAGAGACAGTCAATCAACACTGACAAATATGGTCCCAAAACAACAAAGAAAAGGAAAAAGAAAAAGAAGTAAATGCAAGGCCAAAGAGGTTTGATCCTAGGGTTGCCTAAGATGCCTCCAGCTCCCTACCTTTCAGGAGTAAGCCCAGACCAGACTGGTTGTGGCCCAAAACAAAAATAAATTAAAAAAGTCAACACTAGAAGACAAATTACTAAGTAACTGGCAGGTATTAGAAGATACTTGTGGTTGCCTAGCTATACTGCCAGGGTCCTCTTCTTAGGACATTAAAGAGTCAAAAGGAAGTCTTCAGTGTTTCTGATAACATCTAGATAGGACAACCCAACACAAATACTGTGAGTAGTATCTCAATGGGAACTATAAACATTACTTCATTTGTACAGTATGAATAGTACAAGTACATTTTTAATATACTGGCTTTGGCTCTGTGCTCAGAAACTGCTCCTGGCAGGTTCAGGGGACCACATAAGATGGCAGAGATTGAATCTGAGTAGGTCCCGAATCACGTGCAAAGCAAATGCCCTACCCGCTGTGCTGTCGCCCCTGCCTCGCTGCTGTTAAAATTTTTTAACACAAGATCTATCCTCAAATCCATCTATATCAAAAATCTATAATTCATGCCACTCTATGATCAGCAGCTGTAAGTTCTGATATCTCAATCCTTCATTCATTTCTCAGCTCATACTGTCCTACCATTCAATTTAATATTAGACAAATATGCAATGAATTTCTGGAGCAATAAACAAGCCTTCATACATGTCCAAAAAGAGCAGCCGGATGACGCGGAAACATAAGCAGTGTCTAGCTCCACAAGACAATATTTTATTAAATTGTTTTCAAAGCCCTTAGCTGACACGTTCTGTAGCAAACACTAGAGCCACCCAGGAGAAAATGATCTTCTGATTAGAGCAAAACTGTGCCGGACAAAAATAGATAGGTTATACAAAAATTCTAATATTTTCTTTCAAAATAGTTTAAACTGCAACAAAAGCAACACATTTTCTCTGTCACTCAAGATTTTGGCCATGGCAGTAAAGAAGTCTTTTGTGCAGAGAAAACAGCTCATCTTTGAGTAAGTAATGGGTAAATGAAGTGCATCATTCTCCATTTGAAAAGGCTCAGAAATGTTAGCAGTTCCACAATCACTATTTACATAAACAGGGCATTGGATAAGCAAAAGTGATTGCCAAGGTCAGCAGGGAAGAATCATCTTTTCTCAAAGTGAGTAACTTTCCAATATATTTATAGAAAAAGTCCAAGTAAGTCTTATAAACACTACTCTAGGAGGGCATGTATGTGTGGGAGGGGAGGGGATTTGCACAAAATTTTCTACCTGACTATATAGTGCTCAGCCCACTAGGACTTGCAAATGAGGCACCCACTTTTAAAAAACAGCTCCTTTCTTTTTTTTTGGGGGGGGGGTTTCCACACCTGGCAGCAGCACTCAGGGGTTACTCCTGGCTCTAAGCTCAAAAACTGCTCCTGGCAGGCTCAGGGGACCATATGGGATGCCGGGATTCAAACTACTGTCCTTCTGCATGCAAGGCAAACACCCTACTTCCATGCTATCTCTCCGGCCCCCCAAAAAACAGCTCCTTTCATCTGTCCCAGTCACAACCTGTTTGGCTGGCTATCGCTAAACTCCTGGTATCACATTACTCTAACTCAAATAGCAACACTCATCAATGCAAGCAACATTAGGCCTGTAGTTATGAAGAAGAATCCACAAAGCAGGGGGTATGGAAGAACCCAAATCAATGGGAAGTAGGAATGACCCCACCATCACTGCACTGTATGTGGGTAACTTTCTGTATCATCCTAAATAGTTCCTGGGTTCTGATTTTCCCTGGTTTTGTTTGTTTAGGATCACACCCCAAGATGCTCTGAGGCTACTCCTGGCACAGTGCTCTAAGGTCACTTCCAGGGGGTCCTGAGGGCCAAACACAGAGCTAATTCAAACAAAATAAGTGCTCCAGAATCAGAATGATAAAACAGTGGGTAGGGCGCTTGCATTCCATAGTTAATTTGGACTCAATCCTGCATTATATATGGTCTCCTGAGCCCAACAGGAATGTCCCCTGAGCAACTCTGAATGTGGCCCTGCTCCCCACCACAATGTGCTCCAGTCTTTTGAGCCCTCTCCTTCATCCTTACATCCAGCTTTTCCATTCCTACATGCCCAGCCCTATATCAATGCCAACCCAGGTGGTAAAGATTCAAAGGGAGTGAGAGAGAGAACACAAATCTCACATCTCAATTACATATATACTCAAGTATAAGCTGTTTTTCCAGCACAAAATTTGTGCTAAAAAACCTGGACTCGGCTTATACTCGGTCATACACATAATTTGATTCAGTGTGCGCGCACCGAATCAAATGCAAGTAGTCTCCAGTCGTCTTCTGCCTTCTGCTGGAGGAGGCGGTGCTTCAGCTCAATCCACAAGTCAAGGCTGAGCTGAAGAAGTAGGCGACTGAACTGAACTGGATGCCACTAAACTATTTAACCCACAATATTCTGCACTTTGTATGAGACTGACAGCAGTGATAATATCTGCGAACTCAGTGATGATGGCAATGTCTATGCTTATATCCTCACATTGGATACAGCTGAGCTCTGTTAGGACATACAGATGAGGAGGAGGTTTGAAGGATGGTAACCTTTGTGATTTAGCTTGATTATCAGTTAAGCTATGGTTTTCTGTACTTTAAAGTTTTAAAGTCATTGTTGTTACTTTACAGCAGGGGTTTCAAACTCAATTTACCTGGGGACCGCAAAAGGCAAAGTTGGGGCGAGGCAGGGCCCATAAGGGATTTCACACAAAAAAAAGTCCTCAAACGTCATTATTAACAGTTTTAATTATTTCTTCTGAATATGAATAGAACATTGAGTGAAGATCATGAACAGTTCTTCCGAACATGGCATCTTTTGCCTATTCCTTGCTGCCAGAGACTTGACAGCACTTCGTCTCACAAATCTGAACCACATTTGGCTTTAGAGAGGAAGCAGTTGAGACCCTCAGTATGGCTTGAAGATGATCATCATTAAGTCTACACCTGAACTTTGACTTATTGAAGTTCAATGTGGAGAATCACTTTTCACACCAATATGTGCTCCCAAAAAGGCACATGGTGCGCTTGAACATTTGGGAAAGCTCAGGGAAGCTGGGGGGCAATTCCCTCAAAAATTGCCCATGCATGTCTGCTTTTCCACTAATCTCCCTGAAATTGGCTTTGAAATCAAAGTTGCATTGCAGGTCAATTTGATGCACAGGAGGGGCATCTTGCACATCAAAGGAAAAGGGGTCCACAAAAATTTGGAAAGTGGCTCTGTGCTTTTTGAAGCCTGCAAATCTGTGATCAAATTCCTTCTCTAGCTTAAAAATAGCATCAACATATTTCTCACCACTGAATGGTATGCCTGCATCCACAAGTTCCTTGCATGCTGGGAAATGGCAAAGGTTTGTTTGAGAGAGCTGGGATTTCTATAACACAAGTTTTGTGGAGAATGCTCTCACATTGTCATAGGCAGCACTGATAAGCTGCCCAGGGCCTTGTAACATCTTGTTTAGTACATTCAGCTTATGTGTGATGTCAACAAGAAAAGCTAAGTCCATAAGCCATTTGTGATCACTCAACTCAGAAACAGCATTCCCATCCTTCTCCCTGAAGGCTTTCACTTCTTCTCTCAACTCAAAAAATCTTTTCAGGACATTTCCCCTGCTGATCCAACGTACTTCAGTGAAATAGAGCACATCTCCATATTCTGACTCCATTTCCTCTAAAACAGCATGGAACCTCCAGTGCTTTACGTCCCTAGATCTGATTTGGTTGATGCATTTCACAACAACAGACATCACATTGTCACACGGCAGGCATTACTGCAAAAGGCCTGCTGATGGATAATGCAGTGAAGAGCAATGGCCTTCTCTACACCCTCCTCTTCAAGTTTTGTTTGAACAGGTGCCACCAGTCCATTTTTCTTCCCTGTCATCGATGGCGCTCCATTGGTTATTATTCCAACAAACCTCTTCCATGGCAAACCTGCATTCTCAATGGCATCACACAGATGCCAAAATATTTCATTAGCAGTGGTCTGGCCATGCATTGAAATTATTGTGAGCAGCTCCTTTGTCAATTCAAAATTGCAATTAACACCATGGACATAAATTGTGAGCTGTGGTGTCTGTTATATCTGTGCCCTCGTCAAGATCAACTGAGTATGCATCAAAACATTTAGCTTTCTCACACAGTTGATGATAAATGTCACTTGACATGTTAGAAATGCGCTCTGCCACAGTGTTGGCAGAAAGGCTGATTTTGCTAAACTGATCTTTCTTTTCTGGATAGATAATACTTGCAGCCTGTAACATGCATTTTTTAACAAACTCTCCTGTGAATTGTTTCTCCTCCTTAGCAATCATCTCACTAACCATGTAACTAGCTTCAACTGATGCAACATTCTCTAAGACTGGCAACCTGCTTGGCTCTCTCATTTCCTTGATATTTTGCACATTCCTCAGCATGTTTAGTTGAATAATGACGTTTCAAGTTGTATTCCTTGTACACTGCAACTTTCTCTGAGCAAATAAGACATGTGGGGATGCCCCTGTGCTCAACAAAGAAATACTGCGTCTCCCACTTTTCCTGAAATTGTCTGTGCTCGTCATTAATCTTTCTCTTCACTGTAGGCTTTGATGAAGTCATGATGAAGGTATGACAAAATCTAATTCTGTAATAAACTTCTCTCCCTTAGGCCTCCGATAATGCAAGAGACAGCGGGCAGGAGCAGCAGAAATGACGTCTGTGCTAGGCGCAAAGTATTCGCAATTATTCACTTACTGAATATTCGCAATAAAAAATCGCATTAGTAAGAAAAAAAATCGCATTAAACATTTGCATGCCCCAAATGGAACTGCTCGGGGTATGCGAATGTTTAATGCGATTTTTTTGTTTTTGTTTTTGGTTTTTGGGTCACACCCAGCCATGCTCAGGGGTTACTCCTGGCTGTCTGCTCAAAAATAGCTTCTGGCAGGCACGGGGGACCATATGGGACACCGGGATTCGAACCAACCACCTTTGGTCCTGGATCAGCTGCTTGCAAGGCAAACGCCGCTGTGTTATCTCTCCGGGCCCGCGATTTTTTTCTTACTAATGCGATTTTTATTGCAATTATTCGGTAAGCGAATAATCGCGAATACTGTGATATTTGAAGGCCAGCGCGGGCCACAAAATGTTGTACGGAGGGCCGCAAATAGCCCACGGGCCACGAGTTTGAGACCCCTGGTTTACAGGTTGTCTTTAGCAATAATATTGTAAAACATTTAACCTATTGATTCCTCGATTATTGTAATTGTTTTGGATATATATTTTTAGTTTTGAAATTTACCAGTGGCTGTTGCATTTTTCCACCTTGGCTTATTCTTGAGTCACTAAGTTTTCCCAGTTTTTAGGGTAAAATTGGGTGGGGGGTCAGGCTTATACTCAAGTATATATCGTAAGAAAGGACTGAGACTTGTGTGCCCAATCCAATAGGTTCCAGACTACATATTGTCTGATGCTGATTCCTTCTTCCACTTTTCTGCCTGGGGAAGGACAGTGGGGCTACAAGTAGCTGGCATACTGCAGAAACAAAGCATCTAAGTAAAACTATTACTATATTAACATGCAAGGGTTTGCACCCTACACTCTGACAGTCTTCACTGAGCAAGTAAAGTTGGTCAGCACTAAAGGTCTGTGTCAAAAGCAATTTCTCAAGTGTGCCCGCTTATTCCATCAATATGGATGTCCGAGGGATAGAGGGGTTCCATGCTGACAGCCCCTGCCTCCTTCACAAAACTGGAATGGGAACCCAATCACCCATAGCGTCACACTTTTTGTGCCACTAGTGAAGTAAAATATTAGAAACTGTCCATCAGGGGCCAGAGAGATAGCACAGCGGTGTTTGCCTTGCAAGCAGCCGATCCAAAACCTAAGGTAGTTGGTTCGAATCCCGGCGTCCCATATGGTCCCCTGTGCCTGCCAGGAGCGATTTCTGAGCAGATAGCCAGGAGTAACCCCTGAGCACTGCCGGGGGTGGCCCAAAAAACAAACAAAAAAAAAAAGAGAGAAAAGAAATTGTCCATCAGTCACTACCACAAATACAGGAATCTGGGAAAACCAGTACAGCTGATGGCTCTGCTCCCTCCAATCAGCTCGCCCACGCAGCAGCCTTAGGCTTGGCGAGCTCCAGGCCCTACACACACCTGCAAGCACGACCTAGCTGGCAGGAAACAACCCTGCGTCCTCAGTGGGGACTGGCCTTGCCTCGGGGTCAGCTGCCCCCGAGTCATGGTCCACGACATCCAGGACAGGCAGTTTCCTGGAGGAAGAAAACACAAGCGCATGGCACAGATTCTAAGGTTGTTTCAGATGACGAGTCATCCAAACACGAAAAACAGTGCCAAGTAATTTTGTTTTCAGATCTGTCCTTATTTCTCACGTTCTAACAGCTTTAAAAAAAAGAAAAAGAAAGAAAGGAAAGGATGATTCTATGGTCATTGGCACTCTCTGTTTGCAAATCAGAACTCTTCCTAGCTTTTCTCTAAAACTGCACTCATGAAACCCTCCCTTATTCTGCTTAGGACCTGTATCTTAATCCCCCACACCGATTTCTAGGGATGAAAATCAGAGCCTGGGCTCTCATCTGAGTACCCCACTCTGGCACTTTTCACAGGAAAAGCGTCAGCCAGGCAGTAGTTTTAACTCTTCAGTGCCAAGTGTTCCTTGAAAGGAAAAAAGCAGATATAAACCTGAATTGGTGGCATTGATGGAATTCCAAAAATATGCCCAAAGTGGCTGGGTAGGTGGGATGCTATTCTAAAGACCCTTAAGCTGTGCATTCTACACAACATGAGACCATACAGTTTTAAAATAAATTTCATTATTTTAGGTTTTGTTGTTTTTTTTTTTGAGTTGGGATTTTGGGTTATGTTCAGGGGCAATTTTGAGGGATGCTCAAGAGTTATTCTTTGCTCTGTGCTCAGGAGTGACTCCTGGCTATGCTCAGAAAGCCATATACCATGACTGGAATTGAACCAAGGTCAGAGCCATGCAAAGCAAATACCTGGACCCCTATACTATCTCTCCAGTCCCTAAATAAACTGCTTTATAATTTCTCCTCAGTAAACATGTGCTTTGTATAACTCTTTTATATAGCCATGTAAAGGGGTTTTATATAGTTTCTATATAGTTTTATATAGTCACAAAAGGGGTTATGAGCAGATGAAGTTTAATAAGTGCTGCTTGCTCTATTTAATTACCTTTAGTTTGGGGGCCATACCTGGCAATACTCAGGTTACTCCTGGCTCTATACTCATATATCAATTCTGGAAGCGATCAGATGGGAAGTTGGGCAACAAACCCAGGCAGGCCGCATGCAAGGTAAGTGCCTTACCCACTCTACTATCTCTCCAGCTCCAAAAGTGCTGCTTTAGACTAACAGCTCTTTAGAGCTACAGGCACAGGTAGGCCTGACTTTATTTGTGATCAATTCTTTTCAGCATCTTTTTGGTAGAGAAAACAGGAAGGGAAGGGAAACAGGGAAAGAACCAACTGGCCTATCCACACATCTGGATCAAGATGCATATAAACCTAGTGTTCTTTTTTGACAGCATTCACTTTAAAATGAAAATCAGCAAAATATTTTAACAATGATCAAGCATAAATGCAATCATTACCAGCAGACCAAAATTTCATGACTAATAGAAGCTTTCAGAAACAACTCAATGGCCATGTTAATACAATATAAAGTAATGTACTAAAGAGATGAATAGAGGTTATAGTGGTAAGGCCTTGCAAACAGTGGACTCAGGTTAAATTCCTGGCATGAGATATGGTCCCCAGATACCTACCAAAAGTGATCCTTGAGCACAGAGGAAGGAGTGAAAACACAGGTCCAAAAACACAAATATGATAAAAGATAATTTTATTTTTGTGGTGCCAGGGATCACATCCTGGACTTTACACATGAGAGACAAGTGTTCTACTACTGAACTCTATCTGTAGTCCAAGATGTAAGAATTTTAAAGTTATACAGTGTGAACTGGAAAGATTATGGTGTCATTCAGCAGATGCCATTGTCCCCGAGACAAGAACACCTCAGTGTTTTTCCTCGCATCTGTCTACCTTGTGCTGTGGCAGTTTTGTGGCATTTGTTTGACCACAAAGGAGATGCAGGATTTTCAAAGTACTATTTGCTGCAGGTCTAGAGAGATAGTAGAACGTGTGTGTGAGTGTGTGTGTGTATTCTGTGTGCGTGTGTATTCTGTGTATGTGTGTGTGTGTGTTCTGCAACCCCTAATAGCATATTCAATATAATTCTATTTTGTGAATGGAAAGTATTATACCTGTACTCACTCACTCACTCACTCACTCACTCACTCACTCACTCGAAAATACCCTTCACCAAACTGCCAATAATACAATTTTCAGGCCTAGGGCAAAGTAACACTGTGAAAGTGATTAGAAGATTCCAGAATTTTCTTTCGCACTGGTATCACCCAGGGCAGATAACTTCACTGAGCTGGTGGGGGAAGGTGGCCTGCTCCCCTGCTTTGTTTACTAACTATAGAAACAATAGCTATGCCTCAAAGTCCACCAGACTGTCCACTAGCCTGAGATGGGTGGGACCCAGCCACCTGTCCAGGGTTAGTCATCTATACATCAGAATGGCAAGCAGCAGCTTTTTTCCAGTTCCCAGTGTGGCTATCAGTCACTGCAGAGGAAGACTGGCAACCCAGAAACAAAACAGCCCCAGGCCTCCCCGGCCACTAGAAGCTAGGTTGTTTGTGGAAGACTCAAGGAGCTTTGAGCTACCCCCTGGAAATATCAGACTCCTGAGAAAAACTTGACTATACACCCTATCACAGGTCACAGTCCAACTTTAGTAGGCAAGCAGAAAGTAGGGTCGGGTGAGTACAGGACAACAATATGCAAGTAAGTTTCAAAAATAAAATAAAAATAAAAATGGGATCTGAAAAAGCAGGGTTTATTTATTTATTTATTTATTTATTTATTTATTTATTTATTTTGCCGCTAGCCCCCAGCTCAAGACCAAGGGTGCCACCTGAAAGCCTAAAGGCCACATGCAGCCATGAGCCAATAATCCATTCTAGACACTGTACCAGCTTGGGCATCTGGGGAAAACGATATTAAAATCAGCTTTGCAAAAGCAAGCAAGGTGCATCCCATCTTGGGATCTCCTACATCCTCTACTCTGTCTGTGCAAATTCTTGCCTTTCTTTATAGGACATACTCCATTTGGGAGAAGCCCATACCACCATATAAAGTATATCATTCATTTACTATACTTTGGTGTTTTCTCCTCTCTGTGAAAAGTCTACATTATCTCCAGAACTCATTTTTTTTTTACTCTTTCTCTTCCTTCATGTTTCCTAACTATAACTTGGAAGAGAGAGATACTCAAGAGGCTAGAGAATTAAAAAAAAAGAAAAAGAAAAAAGACAAGAGGTCCAAAGAGATAGCACAGTGGTAGGGTCTTTGCCTTGCATGCAAAAGGACGGTGGTTCAAATCCTGGCATCCCATATGGTCCCCCGAGCCTGCCAGAAACAATTTCTGAGCATAGAGCCAGGAGTAGCCCCTGAGCACTGCCGGGTGTGACCCAAAAACCAAACCAAAAACAAAAACAAAAAAGACAAGAAAATAAAAAGAGTATAGAGTAGAACAAAAGAAAAGAACAGGGGCTGGAGCAATGGTGTAGTGGTAGGGTGTTTGGCTTGCATGTGCTAACCTAGGACAGATTGCAGTTCGATCTCCTGGTGTCCCATATGGTCCCCCAACCTAGGAGCAATTTCTGAGTGCAGAGCCAGGAGTAACCCCTGAGGATCACCGGGTGTAACCCAAAAACCAAAAGGGGGGTGGTGCTAAAAGGTGCTGGGAATCAAATCCAAAATATACATACACTCCAGCCTTTTGAGCTATCTCCACAGTCCTAAATAAAACTATTTTACTTCATTATCTGTCTTCCATGGAAATTTGTTGTTGTTGTTGTTGTTGCGGACCATTAAACTGGAAAACCTGTGAGGAGGTTAGGACTCCACGCAGGAGGGGATGGAAATCTCCCAAGTACTCACCATCAAAAAAACCACAGCTACAAAACATAGAAGTTAGGGCTGCAATGATAGTACAGTGGGTAAGAAGCTTGCCTTGCAAGCAGCTGAACCAGGTTCGATCTCTTGCACCATATATACGGTCTCCCGAGCTCACAAGAAGTAATTTATGGGGCCAGAGAGATAGCATGGAGGTAAAGGCGTTTGTCTTGCATGCAGAAGGTTGGTGGTTCGAATCCTGGCATCCCATATGGTCCCCAGGAGCGATTTCTGAGCACAGAGCCAGGAGCAACCCCTGAGCACTGCCAGGTGTGACTCCAAAAATCAAAAAAATAAAAATAAAAGAAGTAATTTATGAGTACAGAGCCAAGGAGTAAGCCCTGAGCATGGCCAGGTATGTCCCCAAACCAATCTAACCCTGAGGAGGGAAAGTAGGGACACACACACACACACACACACACACACACACACACACACACACACACACACACACACACACACGTTACTGCAAGCAAGACTTTTACAAGGAAAGTAGACAAGGGGGGAATACCTATGCTCAGATACCATGATTAGACTAGAGAACTATTTAAAAGGGCTGAATACATGGTATATGCTTTGTATACAGAGGGAAGTCTAGGTTACATTTTCCCCATTGTATTATCCCCTAAGCACTGCCTGCAGCAACCTATGAGCACCAGCACTGAGCTGGGAATAGCCCTGGAGCACAGTCAAGTATGACCCAAAAAAAACAGAAACAAAAGAAGATTCACCACTGTCATTATAGTGACAGACACACACACAGCTCCTAATTTTAATACTTTAGATAAGTACAGCAGTAATTCTCCCTAAAACACAAATATTTCTACACATACATACAAACACTTAACATACATAGGAGGAAAATACCATGTGTCTATAATGTTTATAAAAATCAGAAATTGGAGAAAATAGATAAAGACAGTCAGGCCCTGTATTTTGAAAAAAAAAAAAGGCAAAATTTTATCCTGAAAATTTGTCTCTTAAAAAAATCTAGGATATGTACCAACATTAAAATCTGGAAATCCCCTACACAGTAACTGACTAATAAAATTACATCACAGCAAACCGGAGCATTGTGCAAACTCTAAACCACCAATGGGGCTGCTGACTGGGAATAACTCTCATACGATGCTTTATTGAGAGTAAAACAATGTTTTACACACTGCTTCATTTCATTTTTTAGGACATCAATATAACTTATATGCATATAGTCAAGATAAAACCTATCATATTTAAAATACCAAGTATAAAAACCTATGAAACATAAAATGATATATTGTGATGCAAGGAACAACTGAGTCAGAAAGAGACTGTTGATATTAGCTGTCCTCAGTTCTTTCCTGTCTTTCCTGTCTTCCTCTTTCCTTCCTTCTCTTTCTTACTTTTATCCTCTACAAATGATACCATGAGTATCTTGCTCCAAGAGCTGCATTGCATGTCTTCATGCACAAGCTCAAGGTTCAACCTCTAAAAACACTTGGTTCCCTTGAGCACCCCTACACACTGCTCAATGTATCCCAAAATAAGGAGAAAGATGTATTTGTAACGATTTTTAAATTTAGAAAAGGAAGAAAACAAAGGAAACTCTGAAGGTGGAAGGAAGAGTGCTCCATGTACTGGAGAAGCCCAGGGCTACAGTACCTCGTTCATAAGAACATAGGGCAAGACAGTTCTTCACTGTGGACTCTGTCCTCTAAATCTCTCTGCATTCCCTCTCGATTCCCCCATCCAGGGTCTGAAAGTTCCTGCTTTCTAAGGTAGCCTGTTTGTTTCAGCTGGAGAGCTGCCATGGTCAAATAAACTGGACAAACAACACAATCAAGGCAATACGACATCTAAGTGTGGAAAAAGCAGGGGAGTCAGCACAGAGAAGGGAGCGTGAGCTCCTAAGAGCTCTCCAGGATGAGGACTGGCTTGGCCAATCCCCAAGATAAGCAGCCATGTAACTACCACTGCTTCAATCTTCAGCTTTTCCTGACCTTCTAAGACCTATCTTGAAAATCTGGCATTCTAGTGTCCATTCTTAGGGAAACATACCCTTGGGACTGATTTAACTTTCCTCTCTCTATCTTGTTCATCCAGAAACTGAAGATATGGAACTCAGAGATTATGATGTCTAAATCAACGTTCTTCTACCTATGGTGCCCACACACTGGTGTTAGGCCATGGAAACCACCTGGCAATTGGCAAAAACTTTCCCTCCTAGGACAGAAACGATATTACAGTGGGTAAGGTGTTTGCTTTGAACACGGCTATCAGGTTTTCATTTCCGCATCCCATAGGGTCCCCCTGCACTGCCAGAAGTGATTCCTGAAGGCAGAATCAGGAGTAACACCTGGCACTGCCAGGTGTAGTCACAAAATAAACAAACAAAAAATTAATTAATTAAATGACTAAATTCAAACAACATTCTTAGTAAGTTACCTGACCTGACAGTATAAAGGGTAAGGTGATTGCCTTACACATGGCTGATGGGTTTCAAATCCTGGCATTCTATATGGTCCACCAAGTTTGACAAAAATAAATTCTGGGGGCCGGAGAGATAGCATGGAGGTAAAGTCAGTGGTTCGAATCCCGCCATCCCGTATGGTCCCCCAAGCCTGCCAGGAGCAATTTCTGAGCATAGATTCAGGAGTAACCCCTGAGTGCTGCCGGGTGTGACCCAGAAACCAAAAAAAAAAAAAAAAAAAAAAAAAAAGTAAATTCTGAATGCAGAGCCACAGGTGACGTGACCCCTGAGCATTGTCAGATGGAGGGGGGTAGAAAGGGAAAAAGGGTGGCCATAGTGATAGCAGAGTAGGTGGGGCATTTGCCTTGCATGCAGCTGACCCAGGTTTAATACCTGGCTTCCCATGTGGTTCTCCCACACACACACACAAGCACTACTAGGAGTAATTCCGGAGCACAGGGTGAGGAGCAACTCCTGAGCACTGCCCAAAAAAAAGAACAAAAACAAAAACAAAAGTTACACGTTCCAAGGCATGCACTCAAACCATTCATCACTCCACTAAAGCTCAGAGTTACAAGCCTGGTTGTATCTAGAAGCTCCCAAAAAGTAGAACCTAGGATCCTGCTGGCTTTCTTTAATACCTCTTGATGCAAAGCTGGTCCACACTTGAGAGAACTGTTTCCTGCTGCCTCCTATCTGCATTATATGTCACCAGGCATACTGCAAGGCCAGGCAGAGATAGAACAAATTCCTGATGAAGGTTCATGCAGCCCTCTGGCATCTCCTTAACCTCAGAGGGTAAGTGGGGCTGCACAGAAACCACTATCCCTCAGTCTGGTCCCCAGGGCTGTGGCCCAGTCCTTCACGCTCAGAATTCCACTTGGGGTTGGTGACTAGTGGGAACAGATGGCAGTCCCAGAGGTGACTGTTTGTAACTGCTGATATTTCAAGTCTCCACAGCCACCCCTCCCAGCCCCCTTTGTTTACATGTGCACCTGCAGAGAAAAAGCCCCAGGAGCCTTCTTTGTCCATATGCTGTTCTAGAAATGTTGGCCCAGAATGGGAAGGAGGAAGTAAGAAGTGCCAAGGCTTCCTGGCCATAGGCCTCTCTGCAAGCCCATGCCACAGAACTGTGAGACATGCAATGACATCGGCCAGCAAGTTGTGTCTCAGGAAACCATCTCAGAAGATCCAGTGGAGGAAGAAGGAGAATCAAGACAGCTTCTGTGACTAGAGCCAGACCCTGTGTGTCTATGATCCTCACAACCAGCAAACAGGGTGAGCAAACACATTAATAATTCTCATTTTAGGGAGTTTGAAAAAAATCTCTGTGATGTGAACACGGTGACAAATGTCAAATGGTGGAGCTGAGACTCAAAAGGGACTTTGAAGTAAAGTAAAGCCCTTACTTCTGCTGTTCACTACTTAATCACCCACAGAGATTCTCAGTGCTCTTGAAGTTTCTCAGCATCTCTTCAGGCCTATGGGGACTCTTCACAGAAGGTGTGTAGGCACAGATCTACCAGGGGTGCTTAACGACACATAGCCTTTCCTCTTCTCCACTGTATATCTATCTACATTCCCCATAAAATTATGACCCATATGGAGTCATGGGTGAGAGGATGAACCATTCTCCCTAGTCACTAGGACTTGTTAAACAGACTTTAAAGCTCTTGTAACTAGGAGGCTAGAGAGATAGTACAGTGCCTTTTTTTTTTGCACACAGCCAACCCTGGTCATTCCTGGCACTACTCATGTCCCCTATGCAGAGTGGGAAGTGGTCCCTGAGCATGAAACCCAAAAAGAAAAAAAAATATATACTACTCAAAAATAAAATAATAGGCACTCAACAAATATAGTGGATTTCACTTTCTTGGTTTCCCATTGTATGCCTGAAACTATATATAGTACCAATCCCTGTATATATGCAGATTCCTTATTCCCATATACACATATTTGTGATAAACTGAATGCATACTAAGGCAGATAGATGAGATACAAAGCCACAGATTTGAATGACAATAACATAATAAAAATGGAGCAAAATAATGTGAATGTGATCTCTCTATCATAATATCTGGGCTACAGAGAGAGCTCAAGGAGCTAAGCAAATGCTTTGCTTTGCTTATATGAGTCCCAAATTTGATCCCAGCAACACATTGGTCTCTGAGCAGAGAAAGGAGTAGGTGAATTAGGTGTGGCACCTGAGCACTGCCCTATATGGACCCACCATCACCCCTACCCCAACCCACACAAATGCTACTTATACAAAATTTGCGGTTTGATTAGAAGCAGGAATAAAGTAGAGTATACACCAATCTGGGAAGACTACTCTATTTTTAAATGGACTATCAAGTTGTTTTTGAGATTGGAAGAACCATTCTTCATTTTCTTAGAATAATCTATTCTATGAAGAACACTAAGCAAATATTTCTACTGCAGACAGAAGCCTATAGGATTGACAAATGTCTAGTAATGATTGCTAAGCAAACGTGAGGAAGAAAACAAAAAAGAAGGGGCTAATCTTAATTTAATATGCTACCTGAGCACTGAGACACATGTTTTTTGTAATTCTCAGGACCCAAGGTCAAGGCAATTCTGGAGTAGAAGGCTAAATCTCCACTGGCTTTGTTCTATGGTAATTTGGACTCTTCAAGTGATAGGGAAAACAGTGTCTCCATTTGCTATTGCAAGACTTTGATTTAACAATGCTCTAGGGGTAACTTCTGGTTCTGTGTTCAGGAAATATTCATGGTGGTACAGTGGGACCATATACAGTGACAGACCAACCCCTTAGACCCTTTTATCTCTCCAACCATCCAATACAGCATTGTTATTAAAAAATAATAACCTCAAGCTACAAAGTACCAAGTTGCTTCTGAGTAGAAGAATAAATAAAAGAATGAATAAGTCTGTGATGGTTTATTCATACAATTGTGGATTACATAAGTAATAAAAAATGAACAAAAATGAGCACAGAAGAAAATAAATCTCAAACACTATAAGAAGTTAAGCCAAGCATACAAAAATACGTATTACAATTTTTGTTTATAGGAAATTCAAAAGCAGACAGAACAAATAGATGGTAACAGAAGCCAAGCTAGCAACAGCCTCATTGAGAAGAGAGCAGAGTGTGAGGAACAACTTTCAGGGATTTGCAGTTCCCTCTATCTTTTGGGGAGGGGGGTGTTAGGAGGGTTGCTGGGCCACACCCCCAACTTACTCCTGGCTGCCATTACTCATGGCTGTTGTTAGGTGTTACTCCTGGCTCTGCACTCAGGAATTCCTCCGGGTCACATGCAAGGCAAGCAACCTGCTATTGCTTTGGCTCAGTGTTTCATATCTTGATCTGGGAGGTGGCAGTATAAGAATTCATGGGTTAAAATATCCACTGGATATGGAGAATATTATGCTAAGCAAAATGAAGCATAGGGAGAAAGATAGCTATAGAATGATCACAATCATTTGTGGGATACAAAAATAAAGATAGTATGATTTTAATATCCAAAGATGAGGTCCAGAAGAGCCTGTCCATGTGGGTAGCTTACCACAAAGAGCAGAGGAGTGTAGTTAGGGCAAAGAAGGGACCACTATGACAATGATAGTTGGAAATGATTACTCTGGACAAGAACTGGATGCTGAAAGGAGATAAAGTGATATGTATGTAACCTGTTCAGTAACAGTATTGCAAACCACAGTGTCTATATGGAAAAAAAAAGAAAGAGGGGGAACATCTGCCACAGAGGCAGACAAGGGAGAAGGTGGGGGAGGGGGAGAGGGTGGAAGGGAAACTGAGGACAGTGGAGGTAAGAAATGTGTGCTGGTGAAGGGTATTTGACATCGTATGACTGAAAGTCAATCATGAACCATGAGCAACTTTGTAAAAAACTATGTACCTCACAGTGATTCAATTAGGAAATTTATTTTTAAGAAGTTGCATTGACTTATATTTAATATAAGCATACTTTATTACTGTCACATCTAGAAAAAGTGCTTATTAAGAGTAATAAATCTACTGCACAGCCCAAGTTTCAGTGTTCTAAGGCCTAGCCAAGATGGCAGACTTGGTCCTGTCCATTGATGGAGTGTTAGTGTGTCCCTAGGCTGAGACCTAAAACAACCTTGTTTACAGGACTGGGAATGGCATAGATCAGGTTACATCCAAAAGAATCACAGCCAAGTGCATCTGCTGTTCTCAGCATCTCTGACCCTGGTCTTAGGACTGCAGAGGTCTGCTTATGATTATTCTACATCATGTTCTTTTTGATAACCTTGAAAATTAAATCCAATTTGATATGCCCTGGAACAACTGGTGGTTTTTAGTTGGTACATTATGATGCCATGGTTCTCTATCTTCCCCTTACCTGACCTAGAAGCATCATTCCAAGATGTTTGTCGGCTTTGGTCATATAAGTTTCAGACAAAGGAGACTGAGGTGAGGGGGGGTGGATTTTTAGAGAAATGAGACCGTGTATAGGGCACTTGCTTCTTACACAGCTAACTGGGGTTTGACCTGTGGCACCAAATATGGTCTCTGAGTACATCATATCTCCCACCCCTCCCCCAGTGATTTATAAGTACAGAGTCAGGGATTTAGCATTGAGCACCACTGGGTGTGAGTCAAAAACCAATAAGAAAAACAAAACAAAGAACACTGTTGCGTCCCTTTTGATTTAACATGACATATTAGTGCATTAGTTACCTGTACACAGTGAAAAAGGAGAAAGTGACATTACGTCAGAACTGTAGGAGGCATTTTCGTATGTTCTCTTTCCTCCCTCATCCCCAATCATTGGGCCATACACCATGTTGGGGTTAGAAGTTTACAGTACTGAGAATCATGTGGTGCCATGTATCAGACCCAGAGCTTCACACATGCAAGAGAGTACAAGTGACCATACCCCAACTATTTAAATACTCAATTTTCTTTTGCTTTTTTGTTGCTGCTGTTGTGGTTATTTTTTTTGGGGGGTGGGGGGTTTGGGTCACATTCGGCAGTGCTCAGGGGTTACTCCTGGCTCTATGCTCAGAAATCGCTCCTGGCAGGCTCGGGGGACCATATGGGATGCCGGGATTTGAACCACCGACCTTCTGCATGCAAGGCAAATGCATTACCTCCATCTCTCCAGCCCCTAAATACTCAATTTTCAGTGAAAGTACCAAGATAATTAATTCAATGACCAATGGACAGTCTGTGTAATAAGTCATGCTGTAAAAAATAAATAATGAATAAAATTGAACCCTTTTTTGACAATACACAGTAATTAAGTCAAATGGATCTCAGAATTCAATATAAAACCTAAAAACTAAGGGTAAAAAATGCAGCCAAATGAACACAAAATTTAACCAGCATATGCCAAGTGTATGTGGGGTCCTGAATTTGTTTTCCAAAACTGCATCCTGAATCTAATCACAAGGCCTGGTCCCTACAGCAGCAATAGGATCTATAAAAAGCAAAATCGAAAACAAAGTAAAAGTTAAAAGAACAATGACTATAAAATTCACAAAATGGGGGTCAGAGAGAGAAATAATGGGTTGGACATTTGCCTTACAAGCAGCCAATTGGGGTTCAATTCCCAGCATCCCATAGTCACCCAAGCCTGCCAGGTGTAACCACTGAGCCCAGCTGGGTATGCCTTTTCCCCCAAACATGTGAACAAACCTTCATGGCCAGGAGTGAGTCAAACCATTTAGATAGGAGCAAAAAGAACAAAACCAAAATATATAAAACACTTACAATGCAAATACTAGCATTAAAAACAACATTCTAAAAAGCTCCATAGAAAGAGAGGTGCTATTTGTAAATCATGTAATCATTAGGGGACACGTATCCATAATATGAAGGAAATAGCACAACTCAATCATCAAATAACACAATTTGAAAATAGAGAAAATGCCTGGACGGATAGTTTGCCAATAAAGAGATACAAATGGCCAATAAAAGCAGAAAGAGATGTTCAATATTATTAGCCACCAGGGAAATACAAACCAACACCATAATCCTACTTCATAAACTTGAGATTAGTGTCCTTGATATATGTGATATAGTAACACATGTTAAGGATGATGTGAAGAAATTGGATCCTTCAGAATCTTCTGAAGAGAATGTAAAATAATGCAGCCACTCAAAAACATAGTCTGGCAATTTCTCAAAAATATAATATAGAGTTTCCATATGAACCAGCAATTCCATGTCAAAGGATCTCCCAAAGAAAAATGAAAACATATGTCCACAGAAAGACTCAATCAGGTTTATTTATAGAAGCAGTATTCAAACTGGGCAAAATGCAAAATACTCATAAATGGGCAAAAAACAAACTATATAGAAAGTGATTATATGGGGTCAGAGGAATAACACAGTGGTAGGGCATTTGCCTTGCACACAGCTGACCCAGGATGGAAATGGGTTCAATCCCCAGCATCCCATATGATCCCCTGACCCAAGAACGATTTCTGAATGAATAGCCAGGAGTAACCCCTGAGCATCACCAGGTGTGGCCCAAAAACTAACCCCCTCCAAAAAAAGGGTGATTATTTAATGGAATATTACTTAGTCACATGAAAGATAAAATAACTAATTCCACCTTATATGTGAAGTGTTCCAAAAAGTCAAATTCATAGAAATCAGAAGATGAAGGCTAGGATTCTAAGTCCAGTTTTCTGTACTGTCTAGGGCAAAACTCTGGTTTTGAAGCAAATAGTCGAGAGCCATAGCACAGGGTGGACCCAGGTTCAATCCACAGCATCTTATATGGTTCCCTGAACATTCCAGGAAGGATCCTTGAGTACATAGCCAGGATAACCCCTGAGCACTGCCAGGTGTGGTCCAAATAAATAAATAAATAAATGAATAGGTGAGTGAGTAAATAATAAACAAACAAATGTTTAAGAAATCTCAGAAAACAAACCGCACATTTACTCTGAAGACAGAAGGTAATACAAAACTGAAGTACAAATGTAGATCTGAGCCCAAAATTTATGCCATGACCAAATCAATATACTCAGTGTCTAAAGTATATCCCTTGTAGATATAGTACACAAGTAGATACTTGAGTGAGGTGCATACAAAAAAGTTGCTAGAAACATCTTTTTTTTTTTTACAGTCATTAATATGAGATCATTCATTCCACAGAAGAGATGAAACCTTTTGTGGTTCAATTCTCTGTACCAACACAACTGGAATGAGTAACACCAGTAATTAAGGCTGAGCCAAAAAACATTGGTAGTCTATCTTCTTGTAAGTCTGAACAGTTCTCCAAAGTCTGCAGATATTTATTTAAATGTGTTGTTCTCCATTTCTACCCATAGGGACAATTTCCCTAGAGATGATCTCACCTTGCATCCAGTTGCAGAGTGCTGTCTCATCATTGGTGAAAACATTTTAGCTCAAGGCATACAATCATAAGGTGAAAAAAAGGACAAATATTTTTACATCAAAATAATCACCTAAATTGTAAGCTATTGCTGAGGAAAGAAGCTAATCACTTGCAAGTATTCAAAATAATGAAACTGAACCACAGTACATCACAAAATGACTCTGGTTTTGAATAATGGAAATGCAAGTATTAGTTGCCCAGATGAAAATAAATTATTGTTCTTTGCAGTCCTCAAGTGTGTACTATCCCAAGATTAGAAGAAATAAAAGTAAAAGGCTAATCACAACAGAGACAAAATGGATAGATATGCCAGCAGGATTTCAGGTTGCATTTGTAACAGTTTAAATATTGCACTTTCCTTCGGTGCTGTCAACCTGATTACAAATAACCAGAGCTCAGCTCCTAATCAAAGCCCAGAGGAAGGCTGCCTAGGTTGATTTAATGACTAGCTTTGACCAGAAGCTGCCTCCAATTTATTTATGCAACAAGTGGGAAGATGGACAGAGGAATCAGAGGTGGAATGTTTTTGCATTGTGCAGTTTTCTTTTCCAAGACCTCAACATTCACCCAACCCTGGTGTTTCGCCAGTGTCTTATGCCAGAGCTCTGAAGTCAATAAAGAGAGCTCACATCAGAATGGCTTCCATGCCTTTCCATCTATTTAAAAAAGCTCTTTGGTAAACACGAGTATCCCCAACAGGCAGACACACACCTAATTGGGGTTGAGTCAGCTCATCAATACACCAGAGACTTTGACTGAAACATTCCTTGAACATACATTTCTCTATCTGTTGATACAAATCCAAAAATTAAGGTGAAAACAGATAGTTGGGAGAAAATAGAATTTAAGATCACTGGGAGTTTCAAGATGCACAGTTAACCCCCTGAGAAGCCCCCTCTGATTTTTGAGGATTTTATTTTTCTTAAGGTGGGGAGGCACAACCAGCTATGCTCAGGGCAAATTCCTGACATTGCACTCAGGAGACCATATAGGGTGCTAGGGATCAAACCTAGGTAGGATTGTATAAGACTAATATCCTATGTCCTATTCACTATATTAGATCTATAGCCCCTGTTTTGTTTCATGTTTGTCTTTTGTTTGTTTGTTTGTTTTTGTTTTGGGGTCACACCTGGCTGTGCTCAGGAGTTACTCCTGGCTCTACACTCAGAAATCTCTCCTGGCAGGCTCGGGGGACCATATGGGATGCCGGGATTCGAACCACCATCCTTCTGCATGCAAGGCAAATGCCTTACCTCCATGCTATCTCTCCGGCCCTTATATGATTCTTGAAGCACTGCCATGATTGATCCCTAAGCACAAAGCCAGGAGTAATCCCTGAGTACCATTGGATGTGCCTCCTCCCCCACAAATTCATTTTTTACATTCCCTTTTTTTTACACCCTATTGTTAAAATAATACGAATTTGTGAATGCAGTAGTAGGCTGTGACCCTGAGAGTGCTACTGTGGGCTCAAATGTCTATTCATCTTCTCTCATAGGAGAAATTCCACTTATGACAAGTCAGCCAACACATCAGGCTTTTGGAAGTGGCAGCACAGAAGATCGACAGAAGGATTGGGTACAAACAAGAAATACTGCTAAATAGTTCCCTAAACGAAGTGTCTTCATAAGAGAGAAACTGAGGGGATTTACATGTCAAATGTCATGTCATAAAAGTGGACATCACATACTTCACATGTGAGGGGCTGAGGAAGCTGACTATCAAAGAACTTAGAATGGGACCTCAGTCACTCAATGACAGCAGCACAAGAGAAGAAATTGACTTAATAGTTATCCATTAGAGAAAGTCACTATAAAGAGTGTGAAACTCAAAGAAAAAAAATAGATATACTCATGGCAGGGATTATACCCTGAGCTTCCACTTATCCAGTAACTTAACATCATTTTCAGAAATTCTAGGAATTCATAATTTCAGCAAGTCAACAGGCCAACAATCCAAAAGTGGGATGTGATCACCAGAACCAGAACCTATAGTCTACATCAATGGATAAAATATAATTGTTCACCATCAGTGTTCCCCAAATCAAATAGCGCCATCCAGCCTGCAACATTGAGACTCAAGCCAGAAATGTCTTCAGTCAACCTATCAGTAATATAAGTCATATCTATTTCGACTTACTGACACATTCTCTGATTCCCAGAAAGAAGAATAATGTCAGAAAAGTAGATATCCCATGACAATCAGCTGATAATCAAGGATAAAGTGCACCCATAGAATTTTAGGCAAAAAAGTTTCAGGGTCAACTTTCTTATAGCAAATTTTCAGTCTTCTAATCTTTCTATTATTTTTTTGTTTGTTTGTTTTTGGTTTTTGGGCCACTCCCGGCGGTGCTCAGGGGTTACTCCTGGCTGTCTGCTCAGAAATAGCTCCTGGCAGGCATGGGGGACCATATGGGACACCGGGATTCGAACCAACCACCTTTGGTCCTGGATCGGCTGCTTGCAAGGCAAACGCCGCTGTGCTATCTCTCCGGGCCCTAATCTTTCTATTATTCTATAAGAAAGAAAATCTCAGTAGACAAGGGCTACAAAAATACAGCTGTCATTTACACTGTTTTGCTGCCCTTTCCATCAAGCTAAATCAGTGTGTCATTCAATATTAATTTAAATGTCATATGCTTAGTGAGATCACTCCAACTTCTCAGTCATAAATTTAGCCCTTTCCTTGATGGCCAAGTAACCCTCAGTTAAGTGGATTCTGCAATGAATTTTTATCTTTCACCAATTATTTCTTCCTCTGACTTCAAGTTCTCTGATAGCTAGGTTCATATTTCTACATTTCCATTATCTCTTAGACTTGCATACCCTGCATATTTGCAACTATTCAATACACGCTAAAGTATTCCAAAAACAATTACTGACCTCATACTAAGTATCATACACTGCACAAAATAGAGTAAATTCCAAGGCTTAAAAAAGAAACTGGGAGATCAGAGCAATAGTTTGCAAGTAGGTCTTGCATACAGTCAACCTAAGTTTGATTGCTGGCATCCCATATGGTACCCCAAGCTTATCAGGAAAGACTCCTGAGTGCAGAGGGGAGGGGAGAGAACAAAAGAGGGAGAGGAGGAGGGAACAAAAGAGGGAGGGGAGGGAAGAAACTAGGCAGGTTTTCGCATAATCTTCCCTCTTGAACAGAGTCTGGAGCAGAGAGCTAGCACAATGGGTAAGTCCATGTGGACAAACCAAGTTTGATTCCCAACACTGCATAAGGATCCCTAACTACATAGCCAGGAGTATGACTTGAGCATGACCAAATGTGATTCCCTCAACCCCACAAAGAGAAGAATCAAGTTAAGGAATTGTTCAAATAAATCAAATGTATGGTACCAACTGGTCAGGAGAAAAATTTCAAAAAAAACTGTTGGCCTAAGTAACAAGTAAAGCAAATAAAACGATCATTCTACATTATTATCCTAGTGAACAAAACGTTTTTAGAAACTTTCTGCATATTGTAGCCAATAAGTAGCACGTTTTCTTTTTTGTTTTGTTTTGTTTTCAGTTTTTGGTTTTTGAGTCACACTCGGCAGTGCTCAGGGGTTACTCCTGGCTCTCTGCTCAGAAATCGCTCCTAGCAGGCACAGGGGACCATATGGGATTCCAGGATTCGAACCACCAATCTTCTGCATGCCAGGCAAACATCTTACCTCCACGCTATCTCTCTGGCCCCAGCACAATGTTTTCAATCAGAAGATTTTTGAGAGCTTGGCTCTTTCTAAAGAAGATTAATTTCTGAACAGTAGAGCCAATAGGACTATTTATAAATCAAATTTCAATGTCAGTAAACATATGAGGGAAGATAGTTAGGGATAGGAATCTGAAGGAAATTCTTTTTCAAAAAGAAAACTATGACTGAGGTCAAATGAGGAAGGAACAGAGTAGTGACTAAGGGAAGTATTCCCCACAAAGAAGAATTTTAAGCTGTGGCCTAAACTATGACTAATACTAAAGGTAGGAGGTTTGAGGAAAATGAGAGCCAGAAAAGGTGTTGTTCCAGATGGAAGGAGCAGCAGGTTCCTATCAAGCCTGAAGTCTAGAGTATGAATAACCAGCACACTGTAGGCGTCCAGTAGTTGTGAGAGGAATTTCATTTCTCTTCTTCCACCATTGCTATCCACGCATAGCAGCCAATGCTGCCTAGCAGACATGTCAGTTCCTTCCAACGACCATTTCAAACAGATTTAGTTTCCCAGGAAGCTTCACATGTAAATTTAAATTCTTGTCTTAAAGGACAAGAAACTGAACCGAAACTGGTAGAAACTGAACAGAAGGAGTTGAAAAATTTTAATTTTAATGCCAATTTCATTATAGATTTACCAGGTGCTATTGGCAAGTAGATAGAGTCTTCAACTCTGTCTATAGCATGATTCTCCAGAATGATTCTGATTTGTTTGTTTGTTTGCTTAAATATACATTGCAAACTTGGGACCAGAGAGAGAGTACAGCAGATAAGTCACTTGCCTTGCATACAACCAGCCCAGCTTTGATCCCTGGTAACACTAATGGTCCCCTGATCCTGGCAAGAATCATTCCTGAGCATAGAGCAAATCCTGAGCATTGCAAGGTGTGCCCCCCAAATTCCCCCCAAAAAAGTAAAAAGCTTAAAAATTTTAGGGGACTGCCATGGCATATCACTGAATCTGATCTTAAATGATTTGATAATCCTTATATGTCTTTTTTCTCTAAGTAAAAATCGCAGCTAAAATATTTACATTAATTAAAAAATCATACTGGGCCCAGTCCTTAACTCGTAAAACTGAAGTTTCAAATTGAAATAGTTTGACTAAAGGACAATGATTCCAAGTGTTAGAATATCACACATGTAGAAGGACTAAAAAGAAATGAAAGCAACCTGTGCAGAAGTTTATTTTTAATTCCTAATCTGTTAATCTCTAAGACACATAACTCTGGTCTTGGACTTTCCAAAACTAATTTTCCTAATCTAGAAAATGCATATCACAATTACTTTACCTTACAACTGATGCAGACTCAATTGCATAATATATTAACAAAATCTCAATGCACATAAATAGGGGCCAGAGTGATAGCACAGCGGAAAGGCGTTTGCCTTGCACACGGCCAACACAGAATCGACCCTGGTTCAAATCCCGGCATCCCATATGGTCCGGGAGCCTGGCAGGTGTGACTTCTGAACACAAAACCAGGTGTAACTTCTGAAAGTTGCCAGGTGTGAGTCAAAAATAAAAAATAATTGTATAAATGATCATCAAATCTAACCTGAGAAAATATAAGATAGGCTTCACTGACAAACCTAGGATTACAGATTAAAATCCAATAAAGATACAATTATCTCTGTGCCAGAATAAGAGTTAAAGGATAATGTTTATAATCCTGATCATGGCATCAGAGTTACAGTATGGAGGTAGGGTGTTTGCACTGTACCAATGACATAGTTTCAACCCCCAGCACCCAATATGCCTCCCCCCAAGTCCCACCAGAAGTGATCCCTGAGTATATAGCTAAGAGTAAACCCTGAGCACTACTAGGTGTGGTCCAATTCCCCCATGTGTACAGACTATTATTTCTTACTCTATACAATAAGTAAAGTAACTTTACATGAGACACAGTTGAGACTGTGACTCAAGAAGGTAATCTTGTTCTGCCTCACAAATTGAAGAGGAAATAATGGAGGGCACCAGGACCAAACAGTTGTATGAACATTGAGTAGAAATAAAAAATAAGACTTAACCACCAAATCCATAGTCAATGACAACAGAATCAATACCCAATCTACAACAAGACACATAAGGGAACACTTATACTAGCAGCCCGGGGAGCAAAGGAAAGGCAATATGGGATGCATGCTGGAAACAGGGTTGGAGGGTGGACAACATTGGTGGTGGGAATGCCCCTGATTCAATGTCACTATGTACCTAAAATACTACTGTGAATAATTTATAATCCACTTTAGTCAAAATAAAGAAAAAGAAGGTAAGTTACACTGAAGAAGTAGTCTAAGCAGCTGCCCTCCATAGCTTCTGTTCTACCTAAATGAGAATCACACTGTATTCTCTAACACGGAGATATGATCAGTAATTTGCAAAACTTTTTGTTCTAATCGCACCACAGAATCTGGCACATAATACAAAGAACAAGAACAACCAGTGCTGACATGGATGAGGGAAGAAAGGGCCTCTCATTCACTGGGATGGGAATGCTGACTAGTCCAGCCTTTGTGGAAAACAAAATGGATATACCTCAAAAACCTATAAATTGAGCTCTCATATGCTCCAGCAATTCCACTCCTAGAGATTTACCCTAGAAACACAATAATAATAATAATAATAATAATAATAATAATAATAATAATAATAAACCTCTACTGCATTCCTATGTCCATTTACAATAGCCAGAACCTGGAAACAATCCAAGTGCCCAAAAACAGATAGGGACTAAAGAAATTATGGTACATCTACATAATGGAATACTGTGCAGCTGTTAGGAAAAATAAATTCATGAAGTTTGCTTATATTTCACAGGTATGGAGAGTATTATACTGATTCAAAAAGAGTCAGAGGGAGAGGAACAGATCTAAAATAATTTCAGTCATTAATGGGATATATAAGAAAAATAAAAAATAGGGTGGTAATATCCAGAAACAATAAATAATAATAGGAGGATCAGTTCATGGTAGGAAGCTTGCCACAAGTAATGGAACACTGCAGGTAGGGCAAAAAGGGACCACTATGACAATGATAGCTGGAACTAATCACACCTGGCAGTAACTGGGTGTTGGATGGAAATAATATGGTATCACGGTACCCCTTCATTAACGATAGTGCAAACCATAGTGTCTAAAAATAAAAATAGGGACCAGAGGGATAGCATGAAGGTAAGGCATTTGCCTTTCATGCAGAAGGTCAGTGGTTCAAATCCCGGCATCCCATATGGTCCCCCGTGCCTGCCAGGAGCGATTTCTGAGCGTAGAGCCAGGAGTAACCCCTGAGCACTGCCGGGTGTGACCCAAAAACTAAAAAAAATGAAAATAAAAAAAAATAAAAATAAAAATAAAGAGAGAGGAGAAAGGGAAGGAAGGAGGGAGGATAGTGGGAGAGAAACCAGGACACTGGAGGTGGGAAATGTTCATAAATGAAGGGTGGTATATATTGTGAAACTAAAATTCAATTAAAAACAACTTTGTAATCATGGTGTTTAAATAAAAGGGAAAAACATTCTATTTTAATTTTGTATAATTATGGTGGTTCTGAGGAAAAGGGATCTGCGTATGCTAGGTGTGTGTTCAACCACTTGAGCTATCTCCCAGGTCCTGCAAAGTAATTTCTCTAGAAAGTTATTCAGATGATATTAACAAAATCTATAGAAAGAAATAGAAACAGGAGCCGGAGAGATAGCATAGAGGTAGGGCGTTTGCCTTTTATGCAGAAGGCCATTGGTTCGAATCCCGGCATCCTGTATGGTCCCCTGAGCCTGCCAGGAGCAATTTCTGAGCATGGAACCAGGAGTAACCCCTGAGCGCTGCTGGGTGTGACAAGAAAGAAAAGAAAGAGGGAGGGAGGGAGGGAGGGAGGAAGAGAGGAAGAGAGGGAGGGAGGGAGGGAGGGAGGGAGGGAGGAAGGAAGGAAGGAAGGAAGGAAGGAAGGAAGGAAGGAAGGA